>NW_004955567.1:1783771-1813284 GCF_000276665.1 Chinchilla lanigera
TGCCAGGCAGGCGCTTTTGCAGCTGAGCTAAAACCCCAGCCTCTGGCTGATGCTTTTCTTCACTGCCCTGATTAATAGTTGATAATTTCAAACAATTAAGAGGCTTGAAGCGTGTTCTTTATAAACCTTCAAGAATGTAGGCCTGAATTTTTTTTTTGGTACAGGGAATCAAACTCAGGACCTTGTGCTTGCCAGGCAGGCACTGTGCTGCTAAGCTACATCCCTGGCCCTGAAAAATGTCTACATCGCTATTCACCTCCATTAACATCTGGATCCCAGTGGGATCCTCTCCCGGGACTGCCTGTTGCCCTATGCAATATGGTTTCTCCCCTTCCTTTAGATCTCCAGGCCTACTATAATGAATTATATGTAATTCACCTTCAAAGTCCTCTGCTACCTGTAAGGCAGCTTATTTTTCATTAGGGGATAATGTGTGATTTCAGATGAGCATAATATTTCCAAGTTAGATCAAAAGACTGAGTTAAATGTTCAAGTATCTCTATGTATTCATCAATATCATCAGAAAACTTCTATAAATCCTGTTTGATCTGTTTTAGGTCTGCCAAGAAAAATGGCACATGGACTTGGATGGTGCCAATTCTCCCTGCCCACACCCTGAAGCAGCTATAAACCCCCGTTGGAGGTTTCCTTTGGTCTGAACAGCACTGGAGGTTCTAACTAGGGCAGAAAAGAAGGCAGAGATGGAGTTGTTGGAATTCTGGTGGTGTCTTGTGGGGCCATAAGCATTATGGGTTCACATTTATATTATTGATGAAGTTTAGGGATTTCTCCCAAAGTGAAAAATTACTGGACAAAGGAACTTCTGATCACTGTTTCTGTTCTCGCAGAGCAGTTTGAATGGAAGGACGGTGTTGTGATTTATACTTCCCTCCAGCAACCACTTTTCCCATCTCCCGGGGGTGGGAGGGGTTCAGACCATGCACAGGTGCAGAAAATGATTAGGCAACGTTTCTTTAAAGAGTGGGGATCAAAGAAGTCCCAGTTTCTAAGCACATACACCAGGGGGCTATGGGACATTGAGGTTGACATCAAGGGCCCCTTTTTGAAAGATGAGAAGAGAGGTGTCCACATCAATTCCACTTGTGCTGTCCCTATGGCTAAGGGGTCACTCACTTGTATCCTTCCAATGCATGGAGCTGTGAACTGGAGTTGCCAGAGGAAATGGGGGGGGCGGACTGTCTGCTTGCACTGACACTTGTGCCTCCTTCCCTCACAATCCTGTGACTACTTGGTCCATGGTAGCTACTTGTTTCTCCTTTCTCAGCCTTAGTTTACATATCCCTGAATATAGAATAGGAGCACAGCTGCCACCCTCTCTGATATTCTCTGGAGAGAAATCAGAGCAGGAGTGAGAAATTCCCTGGAGACCAGCAGGGATGTGGCACTTAGCTCCCTTAATATCTGCTTTTGCCAAATTTACCATCAAACCCTTAAGGTTCCCTAAAATTGTTTTCTATCCTGTCAAGGAAATCATCTATACTTTACAACCAGGGACACTGACCCCATCTCAGGAGATTAATAGTCCTCCATATTTCTATAAGGAATATCAGATGCCTGGTAAACCCCTTTCTAGGCATTATTGCCTCTGGGGGAGAGCAACGGAGGTGGTGACATCAGAGTCCCAAAAGATAGGCCTAATCCAGCAATATTTATCTATGTAGGGCATGAGAACGTCTCTACAGGGCTCATCACTATCTCTCAAACCTCACTACAGCAAAGACTAGTCTCTAACATAAGTTTCAAAAATATGAGAAATAAAAGAACTTGGAGGAGAAAGTCAGTGTTCAGAAGCCATAATAATGAAAGAGATTTGTCCTTATCCACACTTTTGGTGAGTTAATAGAACAATCTGCCCAAGAGCCATCAGTCTTGGAAGAGTGAGAGCATTAACAGTTTAAATTGCTCCCTTATTAGCAGAGGTTCAAATCAGAAAGGAAACTGAGGCAGAACAGTCTCAACACTCCACCCCACTTAACTGAGAGGAGTATCAGGCCAGACTGCTGTGGTGAAACTTGTCCCCCAAGCCTTGTGAGCAGAAGCCATGCTAATCACATTTAGTTGGCTGGTCAGGTGCCAGCTTTTGTGTGAGGCAAAGGCACAAAACTATTCAATAAAAAAACAGAGAAGACAGATCTTGCTTACTTCCTAAATGTAATCATGGTTAATAAAAGCTGGGGGTATGTTGCAAATGGAGAGATGAGGAAGAAAAGGAAACACTCCTCAGTTGGGGTCTCACCTTCTTATAAATCCTGGATGAGCCCCCAAAGTTTTTACTGTCCAAGCCAGGTTGGTATTTCATAAAGTTGAAGAATGAACTTGTGGACAAAGGAGAAAGTTAAGAGGAGTGTTTATTGGAGGTATATGATGAAAGAAAGCTCCCAACAGGCAGGAGGAGATCCCAAAAAATGTTGCCAGAGTGGGCTTTTTTGCCTAGGGTCTTTTATATCTAGGCGGCCAGGTCTTTGACCATAGCAGACCAAGGTAGATTTTGCCTTTGGAATTTGAGCATGGACTGTCCATGGTCTAATATGACCTAAAGAGAGTAGCACATGCAGTGGCCATATACTGATCAAGCACTTCTTGCCCTGCCTAGGCCATTCTCTGGGTGGTTCTTCGGGTGCCTCTAGATAGTCCTGGTGTGACTTTGTCCTAAGGAAGATATGTTTAGAGGAGCTGCATCTCTCGAACACATTTCCGAGAGACACATCAGGAAGATCCTTGGCTCCAGCAGAGCTGGGTAGAAGGAGTACAGCACTCTAGTCTCTCACCGTGTGGCAAGAGACACTGACCAAGGGTTCCTGTAATAAATGCTGCATCTGTCCTTCTGCACAGAATTCATCCTAGTCACACTGGAGTGGGACGAGGGGCCAAGAATCTTCTATAGCAGCACAGCTTCAAGTTTGTGTCCAGATGAGGCCAATGCTGCATTTGTGGGGCACCAGGCACCACAACTCTGTCTGGGCAACTAGAGGGAGCTAGTTCTTCAAAACACAGGCTCCTGACTCTCTCAGAGAGGTCTCTCCTTCCAGACATGAATGAGGATCCTGGTCCTCCTCCAATCTTTTCTTCCCACTCTTATTCACAGAATGAATGTCCCAGCTCACAGTCACCCCAGCAAAAAGCAGCTCCCCTTTTCCTCTTCCTCCGTCACCCTTTCCAGCTGCTTCTTAGCCAGACTTTGGATCTGGCTCAGCTCACAGGAAGGATACAGTCATTGAATCATCCCTTTAAAAGTAGAACATGTCATTACAATACTAGCAGCATGTCACTACAATACTAGAACCCATATCATTTATACCATCTCCATGTCAAAAGATACCATCACCCGGGGCTGGGGATTTAGCTTAGCGGCACAGCACCTGCCTGGCAAGTGCAAAGTCGTGAGTTCGATTCCTGGTACCTGAAAAAAAAAAAAAAAAAGATGCCATCATCCAATATCATCCCCAGGGAGAATAAATGGAAGAAAGATATTTCTGGCAGCAACTTCCAGAAGAGATCATGCCAGAGGCACTACATCCTGGAATATATGATCATAGATGCTGATTATTTGAGAAGCTCCTCTCTGTCAAGCTTTGGGTCAGATCCTGTATTTTCAGTGTAATTCACAGACTACCTGGCAGCAAAACACCCAGTTATATTTCTTTACTGAAAGAAAAAACTAAAGCAGAGAAGACACAGTCACTAAATTAGGGTTAGTCATACTCTAGAGGAAGATCAAAGTCACAGTCTCAGACACAGTCCCCATCTGTCTCCCATCAGGGGAGGATTATTGGGCATCTGTGGACCTTACATGTCTATTGGTTTAAAGTCCTCTTGGAAGGCATCCTAACCTCAGAGGAGGGAGAGCAAACGGGAAACTAATCAGGTTCGCTCTGCAGATAAATCACCTGTCTCAACTCGAGTCAGTGCCATAGTGTGCAGGACTTCCTGCTTAGACAGCAGATCCACACCCTCCCTCAGCGGACTTGAAAACATACTTGTCTCTTGATGAGATGGGGGACGCGCCTGCACAGGTATAGGAATGGGCTTTGTTTTCTCTCTCCCCGCAACACAGGTCACAAGCAGCAGAGTGCAGTTTGTAACAAGCTCTCAATTGCTCTCGGACAGAGGACGGAAGGACTGAATTGCGAACAAATGAATAAATGGCCCTGAATCCCTGTAGAGACTGGAATCAGATGCAGATTCCTATGAATTCTGGCCATACAAGTTCTATGTCCCTCAGAGGCTGAGATCCATGCCTCGGACCTATTACTGTCTTTTAGAGAAATATTCCTTCCAGCAGTAGGGCAGACCTCCATGTTCATATGAGGAGGAAAGGCAGCTGCTCCTCAAATTTCTATCTCATAACTGACAAGTGGGAGGAACAGATTTTAAGCTCCCGCTTGCGTCCTTTCCACCGGTCAGTTTTTACAGACTTGAACTGAGCCACGTGCATCAGGAAAAATCCAAGTAGTCCTCATCCACTTTTTGAAATGGGACAAGGAAACAAAGAACACATTTCTGCTGCGAGGGCCTGGCATGGCCGCACCACTCACTCACTCCTCAAGCATGCTCCAGCCCCGAGTTCATTTCTCACCGAGCAGAACCGCCTCGCCCTGTGGCCTTGCATCCTGGGAGTGTAACTGGCTCTTGGCCTTGCTCTTGGTCTCCTTAGGTGTCATTTCTGCCCAACACCCAGTGCTCAGTGGTCCAGGCAGCGGAGCAGCAGCAGAGCAAACCAGGACAGGCATCAGTAGTCTGGCACTGAAAACCCTACAGCTTAGTCCGCAGCTTAGAACGCCTGTGCTTCTCCCAGACAATGCAGGCAGCCCACACCCCGTTATGCATCTGCCAGTGAGACGCCCTGCTGCCTGTTCTTTAAGGCCTGGGGTTTGCTGGGAGTCCAGAGAGACCCACTCTGATGGGAAGATGCCTTTCAGGGGTCACAGGTACCTCCCAAGGCAGTCTTCTCCCTGCGATCTGAACAGAGGAGTTACCCAAAACCTTCATCACAACAAAAACTGACCCTGCGGAGGGTGAGGACTCTAGCACTAACATTTGAACATGAGACTCAGGGTACAACCTGCCTGTGCTGGGGAAATGGTCAGAACATGAGACAGCAATAGGCTGGAGCTGTCCAAGGGCAAGAGAACTCGCCATTTGCTCTGTACACAGGGAATGACGTGGGACCCTAGTAATGTGAAACCCAGCACCCAGTGTAGAATGGGGCTGCAAATGCATAAGGTCCTGGGATTTTGTTAGGGGTAGGTTTTTTCATTAGTGATTCAAATTTGGGGGGCTCTTATTAGATTATGTAGGATTTTTAAGTCTTCTTGGTTCAGTTTTGGTAATTCATATGTATTTAGAAATGTCTCCATTTCTTCTGAGTTCTCCAATTTTTTGGTGTACAGGTTGGTGAAGTAGTTGATAATAATCTTCTGGATTTCAGTTGTATTCGTTGTGATGTCACTTTTTTCATTTCTGATTGCACTGATTTGTGTCTTTTCTTTCCTTTTACTGTTAAGATTGGCTAAGGGTTTGTCTATTTTGTTTATTCTTTCAAAGAATCAGCTCTTTGACTTGTTGATTCTTAGTATTTTTTTGTCTTTTTTATTTTAAAGAGAATAATAAAAAAGAACAGCAAAATACCAACAACATTGATGAAAACAAAACAAAGCAAAAATAATAAAAATGATAAAGGGTTTTGGAACAAAATGATAGGAATTAACAGTGGTTGTTATATTACATAATGTTATCTTCAACGAAGTTGCTCAGATTACCAGATGTAAAACTGCAAGATTGATCAAGCCATTAAAGAGAATAGAAAATTTTAAAAAAAAAAGCATTAGAAATCATACAGAGTTTCACTAGACAAGATGGTAAGAATTCATCAATGGTTGTTATATTGCATATTGCTGTCTTTAAGTTAGTTGTTCGGATTACCAGATATATATTTTTTCTCTGTTCTTCATGCTTTCCCTCCTGTGTACCCTCTGGATTTGGATTGTTTTTGTTTATCTAGGACCTTGTAGCATATCATCCTCTGTTCTGATGTGGGGATTCACAGCTGTACACTTCCCCTGCGTGGGCCAGGTATGATGATGCTTCCTGTAATCCCAGCAAGTGGAAGACCAAGGCAGGAGGATCACTGTGAGTCTGAGACCAGCCTGAGTTACATAGGCCAGCCTGAGCTACATAGGCCAGCCTGAGCTACATAGCGAGACTCTGTCTCAGAAAACAAAACAAAATGAAACCTTTCCTCATAGGACTGCTTTCATTGTGTCCCATGAAAGCAGTTAGGGTATGCTGTACTGGCATTATCATTTAAATTTAGGAACTATCTTATTTTCACCTAATTTTTTCTGTGACACGTTGATTACTCAAGTGTGTGTTGTTTAATTTGCATAGTTTCTGTGGTTTCTTTTTCTGTTGATTTCTGATTTCATTGCACTGTGATCTGATAACACAGATTGTAAAAATTTAATTCTTTTGTATTTACTTAAGCATGCTTCATTAGTTAGTTTGTGCTTTACTTTTGAGAAAGTGCCTTGTGCTGCCCAAAAGAACGTGTACAGATATTCCTCACTGAATACCCTATCTGTTCAACGAGTGTTCAGACTGAGACCTGCTGCTCAAACTTACACCCCATACTTTTTGGGCAGTTCTGTGCATCTTGTTTGTAGAGCCTCGGTGTTGTTTTTGTACAGTACACCTTGTTTATATAGTACTATAATTTTTGCTGCTTGCACTGTACAGTATAGTATTGTAGTTTTATCTTCTTTTATACATCACAGTGGTGCACGTAAGAGTTACGCAAATCACAGCAAAGTCACCAATTTGGAGTTTCCTTTGACCATTTCTTTGTTCTGAATTTTGTAATGTACATACTATCTACAAGTCCTTATTTAGCGATCAATTCCTTATTTATTTTTAAAGTTAAAAAATAAAAATGGTACAGAACTTCAAAACAAGATAATAAGAAATTAACAATGGATATTATATTGCATATTGTTATCTTCAAACTAGTTGCTTAGATTACCAGATGTAGACATGCAGAATTGATCAAACAATAAAAGCAGTGTTCCTTTCAATGAACTAATAGAAATTAGTAGTACAATTATCTTTGCTATCTTGTGTGTATACATATATATGTATTTTTCCCTTTTTTTCTCCTTTCCCCATCCCAGTTTCTCTTTCCTTTTGAGCATTTTCTTCCCATTTTACAAGATTAATTTTACATTTTGGGTCTTATTTACTCTTTCAGCTTCTTACACTAGGGAGACAATATGACGTTTATACATGTGAGACTGATTTATTTCACTTATGAATATGGACTCAAGCTGCACCCACTTCCCCATAAATGTCTCAAGTTTATCTTTCTTTATAGGTGAGTAGTACTCCATTGCATGAAAATACCACATCTTTTTTATCCAACCCTTGGTTGATGGGCATTTGGGTTGTTTCTTAGATTTAGCTATGACAAGTTCTACTGCTATAAACATGGGTGCACATATATCACTGTGGCATGATGTTTTCAATTTTTCAGGGAAAATTCCCAGAAGGAGAATAGCTGGGTTGAATGGGACCTCTAATTCTAGCTTTCTGAGGAATCTGATTTCCAAAGTGTCTACACTGCCACCAACAGTGGAGAAGTGTTCCTTTTTCCCCACAACCCCTCCAGCATTTGTTGTTGGTTGATTCTTTGACGATAGCCACTCTTACTGGGGTGAGATGGAATCTCAGTGTTATTTTAATTTGCATTTCTTGAATGACCAATGATACTGAACCTTTTTTTCCTGTATTTGTTTGCCATTTGTATTTCTTCATCTGAGAAGTGTGTGTTCATCTCAGGTGCCCATTTTTGGATTGGGTCTTTGAATTTTTTTCAATTCCTTATGATCTAGATATAAGTCCTTTGTCTGAGGGACAGTTAGCTAAAATTTTCTCCCACTCTGTGGGTTATATTTTCACTCCATTGGTGATTTCTTTTGATGTACAAAAGCTTTTTAACAGGATGAGATCTCAGTTGTTGATCCTTTGAAGAATTTCCCATGCAATTTGGGGTTTGTTCATGAATTCTCTGCCTATCCCTATGTCTTCAAGATTTCTACCTACTTTCTATTCCAGTAGATTTAGTGTTTCTGTTTTAATATTTAGATCTTGGATCCATTTTTATTTTAGTTTAGTGCACGGTGATAGACATGGATCTAGTTTTAGTCTTTGACATGTGGAAAGCTAGCTTTTCCAGCACCATATATGAAAGAGGCTATCTTTCTTTCAATGAAAGTGTTTGGCCCCTTTGGCAAAGATAAGGTGGCTGAGTGTGTTTGTAGTTGTGTCCACATCTTCTAATCTGTTCCACTAGTCCTTGGGTTTGTTTTTGTGTTTTCAGTTTTTTTGTGTTGTTGCTGTTTTTGGTTTTTTGCCAGTACCATGCTGATTTTATCACAGTAGCTTTGTAGTATAATTTCAACTCAGGGATTGTCGGGCCTCCTGCCCTGCCTTTGTTGTCCAGAGTTGCCTTTGCTATTCTAGGTCTCTTCTGGTTCCAAATGAATTTTAGGAATATTTTCTCTAGTTCCAATGGTATTTTGATCAGGATTGCACTAAACCTGTATAACAATTTTGGGACCTGGCCATTTTCACAGTGTTCATTCTTCCTATCCATGAGCAAGGGATATCTTTCAGTTTTCTGATATCCTCTTCAATCTCCTTTTTTGGTGTACTGTAATTTCTAATTATTATGTGCCATGGAGTCATTTTTGCCTGATCATGGCTATTTGAGATTCTACTTGCCTCATTTATCATATCTTCTCCCTGCTCACCCTACACAGGACAATGTTGGTGAGGCTGGGGACCTGTAGTAACTAGGAACTGGGACAAGCCATCCTGTAGACCAGAGTTCAAAGCCCACCTATACCCAGGGTTTGGGGTCAATTCATACGATCTGGAGCCTGGTGAGCATCCCTGCTGTAAAGCCTAGACATGGGTTTGCTCATGTCCTCAAGGATACAACATTAGACACACAGTCAATACTCAGGAAATGAATCACCAGAGACTTAAACTTAGTTTTGTGCCTAGAAATGGAGCCTAACTTCCATCCATTGCCCCCAAAGAAACTGCTATGTCCCCACCACATGCTTCCTCTGTCCCACTCTCTCCATGGGACCTTGTGGACTCTGCTCTGTTAGACATCCCTAGGCACCCCCTATGGTAACCCCCATTTGAAAGGGAGTGTGATGACTGCTGGGCATTAACAGGTCAGGGGAGAGAGGTGTCTTATGAAGAACACGAGCAGTACTGACTAACAGCTTAGCAAACACACATAGACAGAAAAGTTATTCCTGAAACTTTCTACCAAAAATCGTGGAGGAACAACCATGATCTCCCACCACCAAAGTCCTCTCTCCCACCACATATGTCGTCTCCCACTGCACACTCAGGACCTGCAGCTCCCTCTAGAACAACTGCTTATGGGTCACCGTCCCTGGATCTGAGGCAAGGTTGATGACAGTAGTTATAGAGGACAGGTCCTTCTCAACAGTGACTACTCAGTTGGGCCCTTTCTAGCCTCTGGAGCCACCTCTGTCACATTCTCGCTGAGAGTGAGCCCACCCTCCTAGATGATTTGAGAGCACAGAGAAGACTGAGTGACAAACTGGATTTCCATGTCACAAAGAAAACATGCCCCTGTATTTGGGGACCCCAGGTGTTCCCTCTGGTGTTCACAGCCCCAAGGTCAGGATACAGCAGAAGTGTGCACTGGGGGGGTGATGTCATCCTCTCAAAAGAGAGGCCATTCTTGTAAGATTATGGTATACAGTGTACTAGCTATTTTACTCAGTAATTGTTATGTTATTAAATTTTGTTTTATTTTCCCATAAAAGTAAGAAGAGTGCTTTTTTATATTTTCTTCATTAATATCTACATGTATTACACTAAAAATATCTTTAAGATTAAAATTTTAAAAACCAAGATCTGCCCCCCCCAAAAAAAGAAAGAGATTCCATCACCCTTGTTTCTCAAAGTGTGGCCTGGGTATTGAAATATCCCATGGAGAAAATGGAAAGGGGACAAACGGCAGGACTGAGAAGGGGATGGGCAGGTAGGCGTCCTGGGTAGAGATGCTGCCCCCAGGCCATGTGGCCCTGGAAAGTCACATGGGAGCAGGCTGAGCTCAAAGGGAAAGTCAGAAGACGTAACCCACCTGAGCAGTCCTGCTTGGGCGTCTTTCTGAAGCTGAGCTCTTCTCCGCCTAAGAAGGACAGAGTGAGCAGTGGAGACCGTGGACCTTCTCAGCCTCTTCCTGCAGAAGGCGCTTCCCTGACAGGGTCTCCTGCCCACGGGTGAGAAGGGGTGATTTCCTGGTAGTGGGTGGGAGGATATGAGCACAGAAACTGGCGGGAGTCTCCTGGGGAGGATGAGACCCCAGTAATACACAGGGCTTCTGTCTAGACCCTGAGGGGAGAGGACACAAACAGGGACAGATGTGTCTATCACAGGAAACTCTTGATGAGCTGGAACTGATAAAGCAGAGGAAAGGCTCCACTGTTCTCTGTTCCAAGTCAATCACTGAAGGCCACTGTATTGTGAAAATTGACATTAACAGCTCTGTCTGTGAAACTCTCCATATAAAATGCAACTGAAGCATTAAACATTGTCTTGGCCACCAGCGTAAGAATCTGGCACATAAATCCCTGGACATGTGAGGCCATAGGAGCCCTCGCTCATTTACCCACAGGTGTCCAAGCGTGTTCCAGGCACTGGGCTCCAGCAGACATCACACTACTCACTGTCCTCTCAGAGCTCTTGTCCCAGTGGGCAGGAGAGCAGACCAGCAAAGAAGGTAAGGTCAGATGTTGCCAAAAGCCTCAGAATGACTAGAGCAAAGGAAGGTCAGACAATAAAGCCCCATGCTGTCTAGAGAATGTGGTTAGGTAAGACACTCGGGATGCCTTGATGTGAGCAGGAGCCTGATGGCAGTGAGGGGTAATCTGTGCCAATACATAGGGAGGAGTGTTCCAAACTGAAGAAATGACAAGTTCAAGGGCATTAAAGACCCTGTAGAGAACACACACTGATGTGCACATATACACACATGCCACAAACACTCAAAAATATACAAGCATTCTAGCACAATGCCCAAGGCTGGGGGATGAAGACACCTACTCAAGTCCAGGAGTCTATATTTCCATTCAAATAGAAAGGTCTCCATGTTGAAGGACTTCTCTCCTTCCTCCTAGCCTAACCCACCCACCTCTGTCTAACTCACTGTAGAACCTGCACCCTTTACTGCTGCTAAAGGGTGACACTGGTTTTCTATTTGTCCACAAACTGCCAGAGAGTATGCAATACCATGGCCTATACAAAGGGGGGAAAATGTAGTCAACAGCCATGAAATTGCAGTGTGTGTGATATCCATGCAAGCAATTAGACCTTCCTACAGAAATGAAGACATAAGCTATCCCATTATACCCTTGCTGCACCAGAATGTCACCCAGGAGGATACAGGGTTCTATACCCTACTAACCATACATCCATTTCATCAGAGACAAGAAGCATTTATCAAGTCCAAGCACACTATGAGTGACTCTCTCTGACCTCTGGGTGTGGGGTGGGTTGATGCTACTTCACACATGCAGGACTATCGGGCCTGTACTGTGCTTCCTTCCCCTCTGCATTATGTCCCTATATTAGGGTTTGAGCATTCTGTTCAGGACACACAATGGAGATAACTTCTAATGGATCAGAATCCTTCACCCAAATGCACACTGCAGAGAGGAGCATGGTGTGATTAGATAAGTCACCCCAGGGTAATCAGTCTCACCCCTGCCCCCCGGAGCCCCCTCCATGAACACAGCCCTGAGAAAGACCCTGAAAGACTCCTTCAGGGCATAGATAGAAGCCCCCTGGAATCCTCAGAGAAGCTCAACCCCAGGGGTTTTCTGCCCCAGACCTCTGCCCCAGGCTCCCGATCCAGGTGACCCTGGGGAACTTGTGGCCAGGACTGGCATTTAGTTTCCAGTTCAGAGCTGACAGAGAGCAGCAATTTTCAGGCTATCTAGGCTTCAAACATCCTGAAACTTGTCCCCAGCAGAGCTCAGCCTCAGGAGCTACATCTGGGTGAGGCCAAATCTAGTCTTCGCCTGCTGCTTGGAGTGGAGAGCATGGATGAAGAGGTTCCCTAAGAATTGAGGCACTGCCCTGCTGGATTGAGGAGGCTCCACATGGAGGTCAGGGTGTTCAGCAGGAAAATCAAAAGAGAGGAATTTTTGGGCTGTAACTTGTCCAACCAGAATCAGGCCTGAAATCCTTCTCTCCAGGACAAACTATCATAGATGCTGAATTTGGGAGCAGTTTAATGTCCTCTACATCAAACTTTGGGCGAGATGATTGTGACTATCTGAGGTGACGCAGAGATAACATGGTGAGCCAAAACCACATACGCATCACACAATTTTACTAACGGGAACTGAGTCACAGGAAAGTGCAGTTACTAAATCCGTGTCACACAGACCACGGATTGCGCATCAGGGGCTTAAAATATCTGTCTACGCCACATCCCATCATCACCACCCTTGTCAGACCTATGTGGACTCCAAAGCCAGTCTTTGGATCAGCTCTTTCTTCCTTGGCATTATCAGCTGGGAGGGAGGAAGTCTGGTTTGGGAAATTAAAGGCCCCAGGCTGGGGATGTAGCTCAGTGGCACAGCACCTGCCTGGCAAGCGTGAGGTTGTGAGTTCAATTCCCACTACCAGGGGGGAAAAAAAAGAGAAGGGACATTAAAGGCCCAATTATAGAGTACTTTATTCTGGAAATAAATCTCCTAGCTCATCTCTAGTTCAGTGGGGGGAACATCCAGGCCTCTCCTGTCATGTGGCTAACCCACACCTAGCCTCACTGTCCTGAAGTCATGTTCCCTGAGGTGCTGGGTGTCACCTGCTGGAGTACAAAAAAAGAAGACTTGCGTTTTCGCTACCTGCTACACTCTGCAACCCGCACGTGTCCAATGAACAGACACCTCTTAACAGTTTTGTGATGAAAGACAGAATGAAGGAAGGAAAGAAGGAAGGAAGGAAGGAAGGAAGGAAGGAAGGAAGGAAGGAAGGAAGGAAGGAAGGAAGGAATGGCCTAGAACCTCTTCAGACAGCGGGACACTGCCATGGGTGTTTCTGACTCTCTTGCTCCTTTCCTCATTTTCTTCATTTTCTTTCTCATTTCCGGGTGGAACCACCCTTCCCTGCAAAGCTTGCTGCCCTTTTACCTTCCTGACACCTGCATATCCTGCTCCTACCTAATAACCCCTGGGGACAGGCCCAGGCTGAGGGCAATACTAAAGGGCAAAGAAATAAGTCAAAGCAGCCATGGATCCTGCAGTGAGGGAAGGGTTGTTAAAAACCAAGACCAATAATATGGTTATACTATAAGTCTACCTGTCTCATTTAGTCTTTCCTAGACCATTTCTTGGATTTATGCTCTTCTAAGGGTCACTGGCTCATGTCAGTCACTATGAAATACATCTGCAGAAGTTCCCTTCGTTTGTGGCCCCAGCCCAACCAATGAGCTGAATGTCGGGCTTGCTCCTGGTCCTCACTCAGCTCCTCCGACCACACAGCCCACAGGGTGAGCTCCTCTCCCTTCACACCTGCCCCCAAGGAGTGCCTGACCGCCTCTGTGCCTCTTCCTTGTGATTTTGGTGCATCCCACTATACAGAACCAGTGAACAGGGGAGTTCACCCTGACAGGACAGAGCTGGGACCCCCAAAATACTAATATCCCAGTTGTACCAGCAAGTGTGTGAGGAGCAAGCAGGCAGTCCATCTCGGAGCTGAGCTTTGTGTCTCTCAAGCTCCCTCAGGACACAGGACCCTGACACCAGCTGGTGTTGGGGGTGTTGTGTGGGGTCAGGTGGTTTTGGCACTGGGTGGTCTCCATGGATGGTGCTTGGTGGGAGGAGGGATTCCAGACAGAATGTTCTGGGGACAGGGCGGACCTGGCTGCCTTCTAGCCAGAGAGGCCTGTAAGATCGCTATCTGAGGGCCCGTGAGGTCCCATGGGCACATAGGACTGTAACCACGGTGATCCATGAGGTACCATGGGGTCTTGGCTTTCTCCCAAGGGCACATGCAGGGAATCGCTGTCTAAGAGGAAGTGCCTTTGCACAGTCTGGCCATGGAGGCACTGCCTTCCTCGCCACCACCACCCCAAGCCACCCTGTGGCTCCTTCTCTGTGTACCTCTGGACAGTCCTTGTTTGTCTGCCCTCTCACTGAGGTATATTTGAAGGAGCTGAGTCTCTGGGGCACATTTGGAGGGGACATATCCAGAAATTCTTTGCTCCCTCACAGTGGAACAAGGCAGGAGAGTCTGACCTGTGGTTCACATGCTGAACACTGCATCCATCGCTCTGCAGAGAATTCAGCCTAGTCACCTTGGAAAGAGACAGGGGACCCAGGACAAGCAGGGACCCAGGACCGGGACTATAGCACAACACACCCTAGAGTCTTTATCCCAGGATTCTGATGGGAAACCAGGCCTCCTGGCTCTGCCCTGGCAGAGGGAACCGCTCTTTCCTTTCTCAGCATGCTGGTCCCGAAGGCACTCGGCTATGGGCACACCGCAAGGGTCTTGCTGTTAGCCACGGACATGAGTCTTCGCCATCCTCTGAATCTTCCTCCTAGGCTCATGACAGCACTGCACAGATGGCTCAGCTCCTGGTCATCCCAGCAGATAGCAGGGCCCCCTCCTACATCATGGATGCTCTTCCAGATGCTTCCTGTCCAGGCTTGTGGTGGGTCACCAGCACAGCCCATAAAGGGCATGTTCATTGAATCGTCACTTTAAAAGCTAGGGCATTTACCTCCATGCCCCTAACATGCCCCTTTTACATTCCCAAGGCTCTTGCCAAGCCGAGGGGAGCTTGTCTGGATGCCCAGACCAAACCCTAGATAAATATTATCTGAAGGACACCAGGAACTGGGCAGGGGTAAGTCAACAAGAAAAGAAAGAGAGAAGGCAAATACCAATAGGTGGAAAACTAACAAGCGATCAGACTCCGTCAGAGTGATCTTTAGAACTGCAGTGAAGAGCTAATATTAAGGGGGACTGAGAGAATATTTCTGGCAATAGGAGAAAGGACGCAGAGGAGGGAAAGTTCAGCGAATGATGGAGGGAGGCTGGAGACTGTGGCACCTGTTAGTACGTTGCTGGTTAGTTTAAATGTGGGTCCCACACGCACAGTCCTTGTGAGGGTTACTCCAACTTGCCCGCAAGTGTTGTTCTCCTTTGTACATCTACAGAGGCTTCCCGTACGCGTGCCAGATAAAAGAAGGAAATGTGGAGGGAGAAGATAAAGGGATAAGAGGAAGAGAGATGAAAAAAGAGAGGAGGAAGAAAGAATCAGAAAAGAGAGGGAAAATTTTAAAAATACAAAAGAAATAACCAAAGAAAAGTCCTCACAGTTACAAAAGCACTGACTGAAGTGTCCTCCAAGTTCAATTTCTATTGCAATCTGAGTTCAATCGCAGGTCTCTGAGATAGTCTCCAGCCCTATAATTTTCTCAAATGTCGGCCTGTGAGCAAGGAATTTCGCTGATCTTGATGGATTTCTTGACTTCAAGCCACTTTCTGTGCACGGTTAACAGGAGGCCTTTGCTTGTGTTCCAAGATCCAAGCATTTAGATAATTTGGGGAGAGGAGGACATGGTGCAGTTGGCCAGGTACTCAGTTCTCCGCTGACTGGCACATGGATCCAAAGGATCCCCACTGTTTTCCCCACATGGCAAATTCTGTGGGGAAATCTGTAACTTCCTTGCACAAAGCCTTGCGCCTGGTGATCCCCAGACGCCCTCTCCCACAGGTGCCCCCTGTCTCTTGGCAAATGCGCGTTCAGCTGAGTGCTCAAATGGGCCAGCGTGGTCCTTCCCCAGCCACCCTCCCCAGAGTATCACTGTCCTGCAACCTTGTTAGAGATCAAGGACTTCTTGCGTTCAGCAGTCCTCAGCAGGGGGTGGTAAGACCTCTTTGTGGCCGGCTGCTCTCAGGCACAGACAACGCACGGGATTTTCCATTCTCACACTCCCAGGGGAAGGAGTGGATGAATATTCACTTGCAGTCAAGCCAGGCTCTTCCTCCTCCAGGTCCCCACTGGCCCCAGACACTGCTTACTCATGCTTCCCCCAGGGCAGTTTCCTAAGTGCCCACCTCCGGTCCCTAATCATGCTAGCATGCTGGTTTTCAGTTTTTTCCAGGGCCTGCCTGTGTCGTCTCATAGACCGCTGTCCAGCTTTCCGTTTCTCTGAGCCACCAGCCCCGGTGTGTGAATACCTCACTCGCTGCGTTCCTGTTAGCAGCACAGAGGGCAGAAGTGCTGGACACCTACTCCAGGCCGCTGCTGAAGGATGGCTCCCTCTCCAGTGGTGCCCAGGCCTCTCCCAAGACGGTACGTAACCTCGACCTGGGTTTTAATGGGGGCCACACTTCAGGGTGGTCCAGCTTCCCTTTCCAAGCCGCCCCAGTACTGGATTTTGGGCCAGTGAGTTTCTCCTTTGTTTACCTTCCTCTTTCAGGCTTTCTCTGCGAACCTGCCTCCGTGTACGTGATTGCTCTCAGGGCAGGTATTAGAATCTCCCTCCATCCCTGCTGCCGCTTAGCCATCCATGCCAAAGTCCACAGCTAGTCAGTTTTACTGAGATACAATAAAAATACCCATTACAAATACAGTTTGATGCATTTTGACAATTGACACTGAGAATACAGTATCACTGCATGAAGTTTGTTCATGCACTAGCCCACAGTTTTTATTTTTCTCTACAAAAAAAAAAAAAAGAGTTTGCCATCAGATTTGTAAAAAGACTAAAAGGAACAAGAGACAAACTGATTTTTCAGTTATTTTAGTCAAAACTGATCTGTCGGAAACTCAAGTTCTCAGTTTAAAACTGTTGTACAAAATAGATTTCTTTTGTTCTTCTTTGTTTTGCTTTATATTTTTCTTCTAAGCATTTCTGCTGTTGCCTCTTGAAATGCTGCAGAATCCAAGGAAATGAAATCCAAGGAAATGAATCTAATCCACTGTTTTCAAATACTGGCGATCAGCTGAAAAACGCATAAGATGAAACATAATCTGACAATAGACTCCAGGTAAGCTTAGCCAAAGAGCTACTCCTTCTAAACCGCTTTGTCGCTCAAATGATGCTAAAACAGTTTTGTCAGAGACTTTCAATAATCAATCACTTCCTCTCCAATGTGGGACCAGTCAGAAAGAGCAACCAACAGCACTTCCCGTATAAGGGGCAGTAAAAACTGTGACTCTGTGATGATTCACCAGCGAAGCCTGTGGGGAGACTCTCACAAAGACAAGAGGGGAATATGAGGAAAACATGAGAATTATCGAAATCAAGATGGAGAACTTGGCATTAGCCTTATCAAAAAATCAATGCTGGGGAATCATGGAATAATGTGCAGGAATTCTTATTCAATTGTCTGATGCCTATTAACATAATGGACTCTTCCCTAATCATAAACCTATCCTGAGTCCATTTGAGCCTAATCCAACAGACCTGTCCTTGGACATATCAAATCTTGAGATTTTCAGAGATGGTAACAATTTCACAGAGACACAATTATACAACTGCTTTATAAATTTAAATATTGCAGGGTGTGGTGGTGCTCACCTGTAATGCCAGCACTCAGGAGGCTGAGGCAGGAGGATTGCTCACTGCCATGAGCACCTCCTTCCTCTCTCTCCCCTCTCTTTCTCCCCCGCTCTCCTTTCCTCTCCTCTACTCTCTTCTCTTTGCCTGGCCCTCATCTTCCTCCCCCTCATCTGAGGCAGTGTTGTCCCTGCCTTACACAGCTTCCTAGACTTTTATCTCCCCAGACTGAAGGCTGACTGTTCTGCTCCCTCACACTAGCACGTGGGGACAGGCCCACACCCTGGGAAGAAGTAAAGGACAAATCAGGCAAACAGCTGCCCCTGAAAAGCTCTGTCAGGAGCCAATGATCCGCACTATGAATGAGACTCCACTGTATCCCTATCCCGAGCTCGTTTCTCCCGTGATACCAGCTCGTGGAATAGGTCATAAGGCAGGGCTGAGCATTTACTGCTTATTCTCTATACTGAGCCAACCGTGAGGTCATGGCAGAAGGACAGGGCTGCAGGTCCCAAAGCCCCAGACTCGTTCCACCCATTCCCTAATGTGGGGCTCACTTCTCTCCATGGGATGCCAGACATTCCTCAGTGAGGAGCTGGGTGGTCAGGCGCTGCGTGACAGGTTCACTGCCCACCTCACACCCAACTGGGTCCTCACTCCATCACCAAGTGGTCCCATCATACGGCGAAGTACAACAACACCATCACCTAGATTCGACTGGACCTGATCTGGAAGGATTGACAAAGTCTAGCTGGGTTTAAACTAAGGTCAAAAAGAAGAAAGAAAGAAAAAAGAATTTCATACATCTGTATTGGGTTCTTGCCTACTTTACCTCACTCTCTATAGAAATAAAATCTTCTATATTTATTAACGTGATGCGCAACACCTAGCAACGCTTTGGTGTTGTTCCTCATTTTATGTAATAGCGATACGGAGAACCTTGTGCAGACTAGGCAAGTGTTCTACCACCAAGCAACGTCAGTCCTGGTTGGGGCTTTTGAAAAGCAAAATTGTGACATGGCTGAAGAGGTACTGTGACCTTCTACAAGCCAGGGGCCTCTCTGTCTTCGGTGTCATCACCCATTACTTTATTCTGTTTAGTTGAGATGGCCCGGATAACCCATCACATCTCTACAGATGCAAATTTCCGCCCAGAGACAAATCTCAGCCTTTCCTGTTATGCAACTTCGAAACCACCCTTACAGTTTGCCTGGCTTCTCTAAGAGAGATTCACACATGAGCTCCTCACCCCAAAAATCACTATGAGCAATAGTAAGTATTCTATTTCCCTCACCTGCAACTCTGTCACTGGCTTCAGTAGGACCACAGTTGAGGCTATCACAGTCTCTGGTCAGTGGGCCCTGGAGAACTGGTGCAAGGTCAGAGACTTTCTGGAAAGAGTGTGGAAAAAGTTATTTCCCAGCCTGTACCCACAAACACAAGCAAATCCCAATCTTCCTCTGAGCCTTCTGCTCTCATTCTTGAGAGAGTCTCCTTTCCTTGCATCTCTGATTTGTTGCGACTGCACTAGGGTCCAGGCTCAAGTATAAGGAAAAGGTTCTCCCAGAATCAGAAAGCCCCAAAAAGCGTGGGGAAGTTCACAGGCTTGGGGAAGAAGCACCATCAAGGTCAAGTAGCTTTTTTTGTAACTAATTCCTCCCTTTCTCTCCCTTCTCGTTTTCCATTAACTTCACGGAAAGCAGAAGGCTTTCAAACACAGTCGCATTCTTTTTTCCCAAGGAGAGTAGGAACC
This sequence comes from Chinchilla lanigera, assembly GCF_000276665.1. Taxonomy (NCBI): domain Eukaryota; kingdom Metazoa; phylum Chordata; class Mammalia; order Rodentia; family Chinchillidae; genus Chinchilla; species Chinchilla lanigera. The sequence continues at coordinate 1,803,176 of NW_004955567.1, forward strand.
TCAAACCCTGGTAGGTGGGACAAACTTCCCATAACTCTGCTCCAGGCTCATGCAGTGATCTGCCCTGATTCCATCTGGGGTGGGTTGAGAAGATGCTTGGGAGAAGTGTCCTAAATCTGAGTATTTCCTGTTTATTCTCTACACAGACTCAACTATGAGGTCAGAGGCAGAGGTCAGAGGCAAAAGGAGGTCAGAGGCAAAAGAACAGAAGGAGCCCAGGCCTTATAATAACACCATGCTGTTAGCTTCTGCCTCTGTGCCCAGGCTGTGGTCTCTCTGAAAGTCTTCCTCATGGGTGAACTTACCCTGTCCTCCACATAAGGATTGAAGCTATGCAGGCTCAGGGCAGGAGCTGTGTCAACCCAGCACAGTACAGGACAAGATTAGCTCACCCTGGATATGAGCTGGGCCCTTGATATGGGTGGGACCATCCTTGCCCTCTTCCTGAACCACCCTGTGTCTGTTTCTCAGTTTAAGGGGAGTCCAGCAGGTGCAGAGTGAGCATCAGATAATGAGGGTGTGTGGGGCGGGTGGAGCCGGGATGGGGACTGTAGTGTCACTGCCAGGATGTAGTCTGGAAGTCAGAAGGCTGAGTTGCTCACATACTGTGGGAAATGGGGAGAGTGACGAAGGGATGAAAGCGCTGGCCTGCCAGATATCAAAGCATTCCAGGCTCAGCTTGTCTCCTGCTCACTGGGGCCCTGGCCTCCACGACACTTCCTCTCAGTTCCCTGATGTCTGCTCTCTTTCACCCAACAAAGTCACCTTTCCTGGCCTCCGGGTGTCTGTTTCTTCTCTGAGATAGGTGTGGTCAACGAATGTTTTGATCCCACAGGACCTGTCTCTGCCCTACATCTAACTGAGCTTTGAAATCCAGAAAACAGCCATGAAAGCAAAATCAGAGGTGAGTGAGCAAAGGAGAGAAGGACCTGGGAGCAGGAGTTCCCTAAGCACAACCAGGCCTGAGCAGGGAGCAGCCCTGGGTGGACCAGGACTCAAAATGCTGGGCCCTGTTATCAGAAGGACACAGGGCTCACGGCCTTCTTCATTCTATGCATGGAAATTACTAAACTTTAATGTAAAAATTTGCTGCTGGATCAACCACAAAGCACATGTTGTTTCTTAACTTTCTCTAGAAAATTCTGCCTATGGCCCAAAGGATAGTCTCCCTAGAATCCTAGACTCTGACCTTGAGGCACCCAGCTTAGCCTGCCTTCACCACAGCATCTCCTCTGACCTGTGGGGACGTAGAGAGGCTGACAGTGTAGCTGAGCAGGGGACAGATCCAGATTCAGGACCTGAGCAAGGTCCTCCACAGCACTGCCCATGGCCTCTCACCCTGAACCCCTCTCATTTTCCATTCTGTGCCCTGACTAGGTCTTCCTGGAACAAGCCTCCTCTGCACACTCAGTTATCCAGGGCAGACGGTCAGGGCCGCCATGTGACAGGACAAAGAGTCTCCTCCCTGCCTGCCCTGCAGGACTCCCAGCTGCAGTCTCCTCCATGCACCTGGGCTGCTGCTCTCAGCCCTTCTCTGAGGTCCTGGGAAGGATGGCAGGGTGACATCCATTCATGACCTCACTCACTTTAGGCACCATAGTCCCACAAACTAGCAATCCATGCCTTAAAGCTCAGAGCGTGCTCTGCCATTGCCTGAGTGTTGTGTGTCCCGATATGAGAAGTAGCAAAACCACCCACAACATTTCCCATTGTTATTCCGCTCCATGAGTCCTTATCCCAGATGAACATAGTTCCGATTAGATAAAGGAGCTTCTCCTGCATTTGTTTCCTACCGATACTGTGACAAATTGCCACAAACACCATGGCTTAAAACAGCACAATTTGAGGTGTCAGTGTGGGTGCATTCCCTCTGGAGGCTCCAGGGGACAGTCCATTTCCTCGCCTTTGTCAACTTCTGACAGTCACCTGCCTACCTGGCCTGTGGCCCCCTGCTCTACCTTTGAAGCCAGAAGTATGGCTCTTCTGGACCCAACTGTACAAAAATCAAGAATCCCTCAAGCCCATGATGTTTAATGAGATCTGTAAAGTGTTCTTTTCATAACACATGTCCACAGGCTTTGTAGATGAGGTAGGGATGACTTGGAAGGGGATTTTCTCTGTCCATCACACCTCTCAAGGCCATTTTGTCCTCTTCATTCGCTAAAACACATGAACACCTGGATTCAATTGACCAGACGGCTGTGTCAGTTCCTACAATGGCGTCCCAGCAGCTTCCAGCTCCCGAGAGGGAAGAGATGAAGTGCGGGTACACCACACACCAGAACCCACCCACCGCCTTCTCCCTGGCGATAATGCTCAGCAGTTAGGAAAAAAAAATACTCGGAGCTCACAGCTCACCACCCTACCTCTGTCGTTAGCACCACGGACAGCGTCTCGGCACCCTGGTTCCGCAGCAGGGAGGGCGCACATGAGAAGGCACAGAAGAAGAAAGGCACAGTAGAAACCTTTTGCAGGGATGGTCTGGGACTCCGGTAGCTTGTACTGTGAGTCCTCTGCAAGTGTCTGACGTTAGGGTTTTTGGTATGTCTGCCACAATCCCCTGCGTGGCAGACTGCTATACCCGGGGTTAGGCCTTGGGGAGAATGACTGCCTATGCCAGCCTCCCAGGGAGTGTCTCTGGCCTGCGACTCAAGAACTGAGGTTCATCTCTGTGCTCGGGGATCCTCCCTTGGTTTGGATGGGAGGGATCCCTCCTCACGTCTCACATCTGAGCAGTCACCTGGGCTTTCTTTCCCCCCTCCCCTTGGCACCCTCTGGGTCATCCTTCTCATCCCTTTAGGACACAGTCTCAGCCCTAATGGGTGGATCTGAGGCTTCGTCTCTCCAGGGGTCCTAGTTCTCATCACATAAAACTGCTCCGATACTATAGCCTCCCTCAGTAGGTGACTTGTTCTCTGGAGCCCTGAACACTGGGCCTATATCGTAGCAACCAGGACAACGACAGACACCTGCCCCTAATACCCAAACCCAAGGCCCAGGTCTGGGCAGGATCTCCACGTGACACTTCAGGCCCCACCTAGGCTTCGATGTGCAGGTGTATCCTGTCCCTATTGTCCTTCTCTTGAGCTCAGAGGACACCTCAACCCCTCATGCAGAACACAGCCTCAGATCTGTTCTGTCCCTCTGCGTGGATTAGCACTGCAGAAACAGCTGGAATAAAGAAGCTCTACTACCCAGGAGCCACTCCCCGTCCCACTCCTTCTTATGTCTATGGCAGGGACACACCGAACGTACCTCTTCTCGCCGTCCAGTCCCAGGTCCAACCCAACTTGCTTTGCTCCCAAGCCCCACTGAGCCAAGACAACTTCATTGCTGTTCTCTGTCCTGGAAGGCAGGCTACATTCTCAGTGTTCCTACCTCTAATGCCCTCTTGTATCTGTTCCAGGAGCTCAGACACACCCATCTGTCTCGTGACCAAACACCTTGGCCACCTGCTCCCCTCTATCTTTGCTGATCCCAAAGAGAGATGCTAGCCTCACCTGGAACACTCACAGCTCACTGACGGCCTCCGCATCATCCGCTTCTCAGGAGTCACCTGTGCTCAGACCAGAAACCTGTGGAACCAGAACTCCTGGAGGAGCCAGCAGAGGGAGCATGTCAGGACGTGCCAGGGACCCTGGCATCTAGTCCACCACAGAGCAAGGCCAAGGGCATTTACAGCAAGGAGAAGTGGCAGGTGGGTGGTGGCTATAAGATGAATTAGAGGAATGGACATGTGCTAGCATGCATTTTGTACTCCTGAAACTACTCTAGTGAAGTGAGGATGCTGGAGGTGGATATTTCCGCAGACTCCTGATGAGTCTGCAGCTCAGTATCCACAGCAACCTCGTCCTCAGCAGATTCAATGTGTGCAGGCTTTGGCCAGTATCCTCCTCCTGAGCCCCTTTGAGCTTAGGCTCAAAGAAAGCAGGACCGGAACTTCCCTGTCTATAACTCTGCCAGCAAGCAGCCCATGGCCTGTGCAGGTGCTTCAAGCACGTAAGTGAAGGGAACAATCTCTTGGAGCCATGCTCCAAACTGACAGAGAATGAGGACATTCCTGAAGAACAGCTCATCAGGATGGAAAGGAGGGATGGTCTCCAGCCCAGCTGCAGGGTGTGGCCAAGCATCACAGTGTAGCTGAGCAACAGAATAACCGAGAACCCATAAAAAAACTGTTCATACACAAGTAGTCATGTAGGAGATGCCCTCCATACACGCATCACCATGAGAGAATGGTCCCAAAGAGTAACATACGTCAATGACATTTGGCTGCAAATTCTGAGTCTGAAAAATTAGAAACTATCATCATAATATTCACACTAACTGTTACCAAAGGTTACACACTCTCCTCCACTGCGAGGATAACTGTTTAATGATGTCGGTTCAAGAGCTGTCCCTGACCCGCCCTCCTGTCTGAGGTCTAGAGCTGAACTGGGAGGTGATGAAGAAGATAGAAGATCCCAAGCCCAGAAATGCAACACTACTGCTCCAGAGCCCCCTCAATGCTGTTTACCTCCTCTGAAATGCCTCAGTTCAGGGAGCCCCTTAGGTGATGTGACAAGGACAGAGCAGGCCTCCCTGTGGGACAGAAGAATGCGACCAATGTGGGTTTGTAGGTCAAGCCCTCATGTCATCACCCCTGAGCTCTGGGCCCCAGGAGGACCCAGGAATCCTGACCTGGCCAGGTCTTACACACATTGCCCTGCAGAGGGATGATATTTCACAGCTCTACTCAGGGGTCAATGGTAGGAGTGCTAATTTGCACTCCGGTCATCCTGGGTCCTGAACCAAACAGGTGCACCTGAGCCTGAGACCTTCAAAACATGGTCACTGCGCCTCCATCCGAAGGAATGCACTACTGTTTCCTCCCAGAAACCCCCATACATGATCTACCCCACCCTACTCTGCCCTAGGCACACCTCTGCTTCACAGCCCCCCAAGGCCCCCTGAGCATGTCCCTTGGAGAGGCCTTCACAGTCCGGTGTGTGTTTGGGGCTGTGGTGAGAAGGTAAAGCAGCTAGACAGAACTTGTACTGAAATAAAGCAAGTGGCAGGGGCAACCTCACTCATATCCCTGTTCAAGTGGGGTCTGCACGTTTATGAAACTAGAATATAAAAAGAAAGCTTAAAACATCTGGTGAAAATTTAATTCCAAGCAAATCTTTATTCTGTAGACATGCTGAACCCTTGGGGCTACACCAAATGCAAGGCTTCAAGGGTTCTTGGGTAGGAAAAGAAGCTACACTATATGTGTTCATACACAAGCACAGTACCGGCTGTATTTTCCGCACTGCCCTGAGGGTGTCACATTGCCACCAAACCCTTCCTGACACCATTTTCCCTGACATTCAGGGAGATGAAGGTGTGCTCTACCTGCCTTCATCTCCCAGGAAGTAAAAATAAACAAGAACAAATCTATGACAATCAGAAGGCAAGAGTCCCATCTATTTGTAATAATTCAGTCACTACAGCCATGAACTTGCCCATTTCAGAGTCTCCCTTGGGCGTGGAGAGGTAGACGGTGGGGTTCTCAGACCCCCACCCTTCCCTGTGCAGGCAGGAAGCACATCAGAACCAGCAGCAAGCAGGACGCTCAGCCGGATGACCCGACACAGCCAGGCTCAAGCACATGACTACAGGGGACCTTAGTGATCCCGGCATAACCCACCCAGGACAGCTGACTGTATCATAAGGTGGGGGCTGACCAGGGGTGAGGACCTTGTCGTCCTCATCCCACACACTTACACCTTTCCTGGGACATGCCGTGAGTCCCCCCAAGGAGGGGAGAAGATGTGTGATTCCCACCCTCCGTCGGATCTTGATTGTGAATGGTGAAAAGAGAGAGTCCCACAGCATTTACCCCAAATTCTGTTGGCTCTGGAAGGAGCTGCAGAGCCAAAGGAGCCCGGTTCCGAGCGGGGCCCCCAGAGGTCTGTCCCTCGAAGGAGGAGCGGGCAGCTGTGAGGGGTGACAGGTGTCTCCCACCCTGAAGCCTCTTTCTCTGCTGAAGGAATCTCCACATGGCATCGGGGATGCTGAGATACCCTGAGGGTTCAGAGAACAGAAAAGCTCCCAAGGAGGGAGGACGAGATTGAGGGCCCGGTACCACTCCGGTTTCGGATTTCAGCTGCTCTGAGGTCCTGTGGGAAGCAGGCGCTGGAGCCCTGTCCACCTGCGCACCCTGGCTCGCGTGAGTCTTCACAGACACGGGCCCTCCCCTGTCCTCCTCACACACACTCAGCCGGGGCGAGGGCCGTGTGCATGGGGCGGGATCCCCAGTTCTGCAGACCCAGCTTGGCCTGGCTTCAGATCGCACACCCGAGTTTGACGACATTCCATGGGCAGATCTTGGAAAAATATTGAGAATGCAAGTCTGAACATTTCTCCTCATTAAAATTACACGTTAATGGATAAACGCTTAAGGATGAGGTTGCATAAAAACTATTTCCTGACTCTGCCTTCTGTCCTCTCCTCACGGTCCACCAGAGGGGGCTGTTCCCCAGCCGCGCACCTCCTCAGGGGCTGCTGATCCCTCAGGCCACAGTCCCGCAGGGTCTGAGCCGCCACAGCCCAGCCTCAGCTCACGGTCATTTTCCTTCTCCAACCTCCCAGCTGGGCTTCAGTCACCTCCCCCGTGAAGACCGCCCCTGTATATTCATCTGCTGCCCTTTCACCCTTCTTCCTTCCCAGGGGAGCGTCCACTGCCCTCAGGTCTCAGCCCGAGGGAGCTTTTCCCGGGGCTGCACTCTGTTATCCCCAGACTAGCTCGGTCCACACGGGTTGGGACACCCCGCGCTGCCCCCTCACAGCCCTCTCTGACTCATAACTGACTCCGTCCTCAGCCTCCTGCTTACAGCGTGCTGGGATATTAAGAGGTCAAAACGGGGAAGTGGGAAGCAGAAAGAGAACAGGAGGCAGGACCAAGGGCGGAGGAGACAGAGAGGCGTCCTGGGCAGAGATCCCACCCCCAGGACTCTGGGAAGTGTGCCTGCCCTAGGAGGCAGCTCTGCTCAGGCGGAGGAAGGATGGCAGAGCCAACCCCCCCGGAGCAGTTGAAGCTTCTCTGCAGAGGGGAACAGAGCAGGCAGCCGAGGTCGTGGAGCCTCCCTGGGCACCTCCCCACAGAAGGCACATCCCCTGGCAGGGGCTCCTGCTCACAGGTGAGAGGAGACGATTTCCTGGGAGCGGGTGGGAGGATATCGGCACAAGCACCAGCGGGGGTCTCCTAGAAAACGCAAGACCCTAAGAGGAGACGCGGTGCTTTGGTATTGAGCTTGAGAGGAGAAAACACAACACAGAAGCAGAATTCTCAGTGAATTGGAACCAGTGAAGGAGGGAAAACTCCACTGTTCTCTTTTCCAAGTCAATTCAGCATCACTGGCCATTATATTTTAGGCAGGCACTGCGCCGCTGAGCTATGGCCTCTATGTGTTAAAAATTCACATTAAAACTACGTCAGGGTGACTCTCAGAAGAAAAACACAACCGGGCATTAAATGTTGCCCCAAGAACCAACCTCAGAAACCAGGCAAATAAACCCCGGGACACGCAGGGTCCTGGGAGCCCTCGCTCATCCGTCCACAGGTGTCTGAGGCTGTTCCAGGGCCTTGGCTCCAACAGAGATCAGACCAGCGTCTGTCCTCATGGAGCTCTCGTCCTAACCCGCAGCAACACAGACAAGCCGGGACATCTAGAAGGAGAGGTCAGGCATCGACAAGAGCCTCAGAAGGAAGAGAGCAGGGAAGCGGGTGAGGAAGTGAAGCGCCAGGGTCTCTAGGAATAACAGTGAGGGGAAGGCGTCTCTCCAGGACGCCCTGGATGTGAGCAGGGATCTGAGGGCAGCGAGCCTGAGCCAAGCAGACACCTGGGGCAGAGGGCTCCAAACGGACGAAATGACAAGCTCAGGGGCACTGAAGAAATGCGGTCCTGCTGCTGATCTTGACCCAGAACAGATACATACAGATAGATATAGATATAGATAGATATAGATATAGATATATAGATATATATCCACAAATGCTAAAACACAGGTGCAGAAAACACACATATTACACACACTCACTCTCTGGCTGATGGGTAAAGACACCTGCTCAGGACCCAGAACATGATCTTTCCACTCAGTTCAAAGGTCTCAGTATTTTTCTTCTTTTTACTATAATTATCAGCACAATTATTGCACAGATGAGCAGGACTCTCTGTGACATTTCCACACGTGCCTATGTGTCACGCTGTGTTTGAATCCACTCGAACACCCATCCCTTTCCTCCATCCTCCCTTGGTCTCTTTCCCTATCCCAACTAACCCTTCTACTTTCAGGTTATCTTCTTTCTTTCTGTCTTCATTTCGTTTTCTTTTACTTTCTACTGATGACAGAAAACATGCCATTGTTATCTTTTGTGTCTGGCTTACTTTACTTGACGGTCCCAGGGTTGATGAATTCCTCCCTCTCTCCTAGCCTCAGCTTTATCCTTCGGGAGCCCGCCCACCACTGCCCAGCTGTGCCCCTCTATGCAACAGAAGGGAAGGGCGGCCGTGTGACACTGCAGTCGTCCACCAATGGCTTCATAGCTGGGTGTGATGTGAAGGAGGAGGCTACCTAGAAAATTCCCAGCCGGGATGCTCTGAGACAGAGAGGACTTTTGCCACTTTGGCTCCCGTGCCAGCTGGTCCCCATTCTGCAGAGGCTCACACGGTATTAAAATGTAGGGAGGGACAGAATGAGACCCGGGCAAACCTCACAGGAAGCAGCCTGAGCCTGACAGTGGAGAGCAGGGGCCACGCCCCTGTCCTGATGCTCTTGTCACAGTCGGGTCCTCCGCTGTCCCAGGCCCTCGGCGATAGGTTCTGACTACCTGGTTCGGGGCACCATCTTCACCTGACCCGGGAATTCTTCTAGAGTCAGTCAACCTGGGGCCCATTACTCGGGGGAGGGCCTCTCTCCAGGCACAGAGAGATGCGGCCATGCTGGGCACATCCTGGTGGCCTCCTGAGGCTCGGGGGAGAGGAGCGTTGGGAGGTGCAGGCAGGAAGGAGGAGTGCAGGGAGACAGGAGAGGCGCTGGGTCAGTTGCTCCCTCCCTGAGTGGCACTGCATGAGCCTCCACTGCTCACCATGATCCAGGCCCAGGAGAATGAGGCAGGCGCTGAGTCCAGGAGTCAGTGTGGGAGGGACCCTGGCAGATGGTTCAGTGAGCTGGCCCAGCCTCTCCAGGGCAGGGTGACTCCTGAGGACCCTTCTCCTCCTGCCCTGGGCTTCTCCCTCTGACCCAAGGGAGCTGCCCGCAGGTGACCTGGGGTCCTTCTTTTCTGACCTTCTGGGGTTTTGGCGCAGTGTCCAGGCCTGACCTGGATCTAGGGGCGATGCCAGGGCTGACCAGGAAGGAGGAGGGCAGAGGAACAGCCCAGGGGTTTGGAGACAGACACGGATGCTCGTGCAGCTGCTCTCATCCTCAGTTCTAGAGATGCTGAGGGTGCCGCCCCTCTCTCACTCCTGATCCCTGAGCGCCCGCAGGTCAGGACAGGAGGCTGCCCAGGCCGCAGTGGGTGTGAGCGTGGGGAGGCTGAGCCCCACCACACCCGCTCCTTTGCACCCCAGGCTGTGAGCTCCCCTGGCAGGGGCATGGGGCCCAGTGTGCACCTGAGACTCAGGGCAGGCCGCTCACCGCCTCCTGGCTCACTGGGCATCACCACCCAGCAAGGGGGTGTGCAGTGCGGTTTCATCCCGATGAGCACTTCCTGCTTGCACTTGTGCGTTGTTGCACTCCTCTTCTGAAACCTAGAGCGATACTCTCCTGTGGAAATTCCATTTACAAGACGTGGGTATATCGCTTTTTAATAATTAAGAGATATTTTAAAATTCTACTTTAAAGGGAAAGAAAACTTCAAAACAAGATGTTAGGAGAGTAACAATGATTAATACATTGCATATTGTTATCTTTAAGTTAGTTACTCAGAGTACAAGATATAGCATTGAACTGTCCAAACAATATTATCGCAAACTTTTCTTTTCAGTGAACTAAGAAAAGGTAGTAGTAAACTATCTTAACTATCTTAACTAACTAGTTAACTTTCTTAACTAAGAAAAAGTACTAGTATACTATCTTAACTA
>NW_004955567.1:1813624-1827283 GCF_000276665.1 Chinchilla lanigera
ATTTAGCTATTATAAATTGTGCTGCTATAAATATGGGTGCACATATATCGCTGTAGTATTATATTTTTAATTTTTCTAGGAAGATATCCAAAAGGGGACTGACTGGGTCAAATGGGACCTCTAATCCTAGTTTTTTGAGGAATCTCCATACTGATTTCTACAGTGATTGCATCAGTCTACACTCCCACCAACAGTGAAGAAGGGTTCTTTTTTTCCCCATATTCCTTCCAGCATTTGTTACTGGTTGATTTCTTAATTCCATCTCACCCAATTCTTTCTGGGATGAGATGGCATCTCAGTGTTGTTTTAATTTGCATCTCTTGAATGATCAATAATGTTGAACATTTTTTCATATATTCATTTGCCATTTGCATTTCTTTATTTGATAAGCATGTATTCATCTCAGATGCCCATTTCTGGACATCGGACATTAAATTTGGGAGGACTGATTTTTTTAGCTCTTTACATGTTCTGTATAGTAATCCTTTGTCTGAGGAACAGCTGGCAAACATTTTTTCCCAGCTTGTGGGTTCATTCACTTTGTTGGTGGTTTCTATCGCTGTGCAGAAGTTTTGTAATGAGATCCCAGTTGTTGATTCTGTGTGATAGTTCTGTGTGATCAGGAAACTGTGTATATACTTGAAGAAAGAAAAACTGCATAAAGTTTTTGCCTACACAAATGTCTTCAAGAGTTTTAGCAATTCTACCTTCCAGCAGATTTAATGTTTCTTTTTTAATATTGAGACCTTTGATCCATTTTGAATTTAGTTTAGTGCATGGTGAAAGATATGGGTCTAATTTTAATCTTCAGCATGTGCAAAGCCATTTTTTCCAGCATCACTTATTAAAGAGGCTATCTTTCTTCCAATGAATGTGTTTGGCACCTTTGTCAAAGATAAGTGGCTGAGTATGTCTGAAGTTGTTTCTGTATTTTCTAATCTGTTCCACTGATCTTTGAGTCTTTCTTTTGTGTAGTACCACACTGTTTTATCACAGTAGCTTTATATGATAATTTGAAGTCAGGAATTGTGATGTCCCCTGCTTTGCCTTTTTTGCCTTTGCTATTCTAGGTCTCTTCTGGTTCCAAATGTATTTTAGGATTGTTTTCTGTGAGATATGCTATTAGTATGTTGATCAGAATTGCATTACATCTGTATAACAGTTTGGTAGAATAGCCATTTTCACTATATTGGTTCTTCCTTCCAGAGAGCAAGGGATATCTTTCCATTTTCTGATATCCTCTTTAATCTCCTTTTTCAGGGTACTGTAGTTTTCAATGTATAGGTCATTTACATCCTTCATTAGATTAACTCCTACATATTTCTTTTTTTTTTTTTTTTTTTTTTTTTTTTTTTTTTTTTTTTGCTATTGTGAAAGGTGTTGTTTCCCTGATTCCTTTCAGTGAGTTTTTTATTCATGTACAGGGAGGCTATTGATTTTTGAGTGTTGACTTTGTATCCAACTACACTACTGAATTTGCTTATCAAATCTAGCAATCTTTCAGTGGAATTTTTGGAGTCTTCTATGGAAAGTGTCATACCATCCACAAATAATGATAATTTAACTTCTTCCTTTCCTGTCATTATTTCTTTTATTTTCTTCTCTTGTCTAATTTCTCTGGCTAATGTTTCCAGGACTATATTGAATAAGAGTGGAGACAATGGACATTCTTGTCTTTTTCCTGATTTTAGAGCGAAAGCTTCCAGTTTTTGTCCATTTAGTATGATGTTGGCTGTTGGTTTGTCATAGATGGCTTTTATCAGATTGAGATAAAGATCACTTATTCCAATTTTTTGTAGGGTTTTTATCATGAATCAGTCCCGGACTTTGTCAAAAGCTTTTTCTGCATCTATTGAAATGACCGTATGGTTTTTGCCTGTGGTTCTAATATGGTGTATTACATTTGTTGATTTACACATGCTGAACCATCCCTGCATCCTTGAGTCCAACTGGGTATGTAATTTAAAAGTAAATTTCTACTCTCATTTTCAGAGAACTAAGTTCTTTCATACATTAATTATGGTAAATAACTTCTTGGCATCAATTTTTCTTATCCTAACAATTAAAATAGCTTTTTATTAATAAAATTTAGATGTATTTGTAAAGCTAATTCACAAAAAGTTCTGTGTATTCATGCATAACTCTAGAATTTATTCACAAATTTTAATAATTTCTAACTAAAATTTTGATCAGTTACTTAAATTTTCTAAATAACTGTAAAGTATACATAGGAAAGCTATTGAGTTGGGTATAATATTTTTATTTTTAATTAAGTTAGAATTCTCTCCTCAATAGATTTTCACCTGATCTCTTCTGATTTAATGATAAAATTTGTATCAAAGAAAATTAGACAATACTTTCACTTCACAGTTTGTAAATTCCAATCCAAGTTTTCTTCCTTCAAATATGTATACATGTAATTTTACCTATATCTACTATCATATGAATATGTGCATACTCACATGTTTAGCATTGATCATTCTACATTGATATGCATGTCTAAAAGGTAAGAATTCTGTATTTATGAACTACTGACTTTATCACCACCTGGAATGCATATACATTTGTCTGTGTGTCTATGTGTCTGTATACTGCACAGTAGGTGTTCCTCACTGTGTGATGATGAGATAACAGAAGTTGTAGGGAGGAGGAGGCCCCAGGGGGCCTGGCTAGGTGGTGAAGGGGAGGCAGCCCCAGACTTCATCCTTTATGCTCCTGGTATTCAAGGGCCCTGAGGACAGGCCCTCACCCCCGGACCCTGGCGAATCAGGGAAGCTCATCTCTAGGGGAATTACATCACATCATCCCATGTCCCAGACTGAGCAGAGAGCATACAAAGGCTCTGTTATCTCCAAACCAGGGGCCTTTGTTCTCACCAAACCTGAGCTCCTGGGTCCCAGTTAATTTTGCTCCAGTGGGACTCAGACGTAAGACCTGAACTCACACAACCCACTGTGCCTGCCTGGTGCCCACAGCGCTTAGTTCATGGTGTCTGCTCGTGGGCTGAGAGTCCCTGCATTTCCTGTCAGTCTCCCCAATGTCGAGTGTGATATATGAAAAAATGATCATTCCACATCTATAGATATGACATTTTCATGTCATTTTCTTTTTCTATCACATGACTGGGATGGAATGCATTAATTGTTTTTTTGAAAGTTAAATAAGTGTACATATATGGGATAAATCTCACTTCTTGCACCGCATAATTCTTTTTATAAATCGTGGCTCTCAACTGTCCAGCACAGTCAGTATCACAGATGACAGGGTGTGTTCTGAGGAAGCCTCATGGGGTTATTTTCATCACTGTGCAGACCCCAGCGACAGAGTGTGTGTACACTGACTACTGTGACTATGATACCACAAGGTGACCATCTAGTGACACAACCATCATGCATGTGGTCTGTCGTTGAAGGAAACGTCTTTATATGGCACACTAACAAGTTGTGTTCAGGATTCTGCAACCACGACCATAAAAGTGTTGTTCTGTGGTTTCCTGTTCTAGCAATGCCTTTGTCTGCTTTGGTATCGGAATAAACCCAGTTGGTCGAATGAGTTAGACAATGTCCTTCTACTTCTAGCCTTTGAAACAGAGAGCAGAGAATCATAAATTCTTAAAGCCTGGTAGAATTCACCTGTGCGCCACCTGTGGCTTCCTTTCTTCACGGAGACCTGACTAGCTGATCGATGTTGCTGTCTTCTTATTTTTAAGAGGTTGATCATTTTCAGATCAAGGGGCTGGGGATTTAGCTCAGTGGCACAACGCCTGCCTGGCAAGTGTAAGGTTGTGTGTTCGATTCCTGGTACTGGAAAAAAAACAAACAAAAAAATCATTTTCAGATCATTTCATCAGTGCATGGTTCCAGTATGTAATGTGTGCATTTCTCCCAGGAAGCTGGCACCTGGACATCACACTTCTAAATTCCTTTTTCATTCCCCTTCCCACACCTCCCTCATTCTGTTGATCCCCTTCCCAAGTGACAAAGCTTTGTCCCCCTACTTCTTATTATCTTTTATTTTGCTCTTTCTTTATATTTTGAGTTTCTCATATAAGAGAAACCATACAATATTTAAGCTTATGTGGCTGATTTATTTCACTTAACATGGTTTCAAGATGCATCCATTTATCTACAAGTGACTCAAGATTGTCTTTCATTAAGGCAGAGTAGTGCTCCATTGCATGTAAATACCACATTTTCTTTATCATTCTTCTGTGGATGGACACATAGGCCACTGCCAAGATTTATCTGTTATGAATTGTGCAGCTATAAACATGGCCATACATGTACTACAGTAATCTGATGTCTCCCTTTTTGGGGAAGATACCTAGAAGGGGTAATAGGGCAAGAGAGACTCTGTTTTCTGTTTTAACTCCACATTAAGGGATGTCACATAAGTTCACTTAAGCTGTAGTTGACCTCACTGTTTACTCCCTCCCCTTGGTTAGTTATCATCTCATTTAAAGGAGAGCAGAGGGGCTGGGGATTTAGCTCAGAGGCAAAAGCGCCTGCCTGGCAAGCGCGAGGTCGTGAGTTCGGTTCCCGGTACCGGAGAAAAAACCAAAAAATAAAAAAATAAAAAATAAATAAAGGAGAGCAGAGTCATAAAATGGGAACAGGACAAACAGGACAAATTGGGAAGTAGGCTAAAAGTTAAACTGCGATGGTCAACTTCTGGGAAAGGTAAACTTTGTAACCATTATGTGACATTCTTGTAAAATTCCCAAAAATTAGATAATGGTTACTATGGAAACCTAAAAATGTACTTAAATAGAAGATGAGACCCAGATTGGGTCAGACATCTTCTCTGGCTCCTGTTTAGAGACTGTCCATCAGCTGGCTCAATAAAGCTTTTTTTTTCCTGCTCTTTCAGTCTCTTGTGAATATCGGTCTCATTGAACTCACTGCCATATTCAGGAAATAGCTGAGTGAAAGAGAATTCCTACTTTCAATTTCTTAGCTAATATCCACACTGGTTTCCACAGTGTTTACACTGCTCACAAATTCTGTCAAAAATTGCTTGTTTGAGAAAGTTTTCCTTTCTTTTTCCACTGTGCAGGATAATTTCTCAGGATTGAAGAGTATAGGTTGATCATTTATTTCTGTCATCCCTTGAACTATCCCACAACACTCTTCCTAACTGCACAGTTTCTGAGAAGTCCTGTGCAGTTCTTATCTTTGTCCTGGTATACCTGAGGTATGTATCCCCACTCTCTTGGCTTCTTTCAAGGTTTTGTCACTGTCTTTGATGTCCTGCAGTCTGAGATCACAAGGTTGGTGACATTTTCCTGTGTTTACCCAGGGTGGTGCTCCCTGAGCTCCCTGGATCTGTGGTTTCATGCTGGACCTCAACTTGGAGAGATTTTCAGTCATGGTCTCCAACCATCATCTGCTTCCTTCTCCTTTCTGCCCCACTGGATCTGCCATGACATCGGTGTCACCCTTTCCCCTTCGATCCTTCAATATTCTGATATGGTTTCTCAGTCCTTGTTCCTGTCCAGTTCTGAGTTCCTATGATACATCCCCAGGCTTAGAGGTTTCCTCCTGGTCATATCTAGTCTACTATCACCCACAGCAAGGCATCGCTGTGTTCACTAGAGGGTGTTTGGATCTCTGTGGCCACATCCACGTTCTCTTTTGGGTTCCCATCCATCCACGGGCACAGCCCAGCTGTTCTTGCTGCTGTTGGTGTGTCCATCACTGTTGCTCTAAATCCCTCGTCTGACAAGTCCAGATTCTCTTCCTTGTCTCATTGTTCTATCCTTCAAACCACTTTTTCCCTTTGGACCTGCTTTGTAGTATATTTTGGACAGCTAGACTGACTTCCCAGATGAAGGAAGCTGCTCTCACCAGGAGTTAGTGATGCTCTGGTGACATGAAGGGACCTACCTCTTCCCTGCTCTGAAAAGTGACCATAGCTGAGCCTCCCCTTGTCCAGGCACTATTCACTATTCCCATACCTGCTCTAGGAGTGAGGTGAGTAGAGCAGACTGCTGCTGAGGAAGCTGAGGCTCAGAAAGAGATGCTCAGGTGCAGGCAACATGGACAGAAAATGATGATTGGGACAAAATTTAAAACAGCCATCACCCAACGCAGGAGGATTCTACCCAGGAAGCAGGGACTCTGAGGCTGTGAGAATGGCTCAGAACCTTGTTCACAGGGAGATGGAACTGGACTCAGTGTACTGAAAACTGGAAGTCCATAAAGGGGAGAGTTTAACACTGGAAACCCGAACATGCAGTCAGGAAATGAGCAACTTTGCTTGGCGTCTCCTTCTGATCCTATCCCCAGGATGCAGCTCCAGTGAGCTGCACAGTCAAGGCTCAGCACATCTTGCTGTCGTTCACCTGCAGCAGGAACCTGCATCTTCCCTGGAGCATCTCCAGGGCTGGGAAACAACTGCCATGATGAGGAGCACCATGCTGTGCAGATGGATGGGCTGAGGGAGGGAGGAGAACCGTGGGAGGGTCTGAGGGGGAGGACCAGCCCTGGCAACCATCCCTGGAAGGGGCCAGCTCAGCACATTTCCCAGTCTGTTCACTGCTGTGTCCTGAAACTTAGGGACACAAGGACAAAACAGGAAGATTCTGAAGGCAGAAAAAAATGCGTGGTATTTCATGCCTGGCCAGCCCTGTGGATTGTGAGGAGGGAAGTTCAAATTCCTGTGGGGCTGATGATGTGACAATCCCAAAATGGGCAGAACCCACCACCAAGTAGCCACACCCCATGTGTCTGTGTGACCTGCCAGGCAGTGAGGTCACAGCCATCTGCAGAGCCATGACCAGTGGTTGGAGACACCATGACCCCCACCCTCACAGCCTTGTTCTGCCTGGGTGAGAAGGGAAGAGGGGAGGGTCAGCCTCATTTGGGAGGGCGACCACCCAAAGCCAGACCCTGGTCCATCAGGAGACCAGGGCTCAGGAGGCTCTGGGGAGGAGAGGAGCTGCTCAGGCCCCAGGGCGAACCTCTCACAGGGAACTCTCTTCCAGGGCTGAGTCTGGGACCCAGGACCCGAGCACAGGCAGGTGAGTATGTCCCAGGCTGTCCTGGGTCCTCCTCCTCCTGGGGACAGGGGGCCACGCCTGGGCAGTGGGGATGGAGCACAGCAGGTGTGTTGAGGCACTTGGAGGTGTAGAGGGTCCTGGGGCTGAGAGCTGGGATCTGAGAGGACGAGAAAGGGCCTGATGCCCAGCTGTGATTTCCTTGCAGAAACCCTCCCCATACCCAGGCTCTGGGCTGAGCCAGGAACTGTGATACCACGGGGGAAGCCTGTGACGCTCTGGTGTGAGGGGATCCTAGAGGCCCAGCAGTACTATCTGGAAAAGGAGAAAATACCAGTGCCCTGGGAAACAAAGATGACCCTGGAGTCTGGGAACAAGGCCAATTTCTCCATCCCATCCATGGCCCAGCACTATGCAGGACAATATGACTGTTACTATCTGAGCCCTTCTGGCTTATCACTGCACAGTGACCCCCTGGAGCTGGTGGTGACAGGTGAGAGGACAGTCAGGGTCCCAGCCCCAGGCTCTGCCCTCAGGAAGGGCTCTGCTCTCAGGAGTGTCCCCCTCTCACAGCCCAGCTCTGGCAACAGTGCAGGAGGTGTGAGTCCATTTCTCACGCTGCCCCCTTCTCTCCTAGGAATCTACCGCAAACCCAGACTTTCAGCCCTGCCCAGCCCTGTGGTGCCTGCAGGAGGGAATGTGACCCTCCAGTGTGGCTCACGGGTGGGATTTGACAGATTTATTCTGACTGAGGAAGGAGAAAACAAGCCGTCTTGGACAGTGGAGTCACAACGAGGCCGCAGGGGACAGGTCCAGGCCCCATTCCGGGTGGGCCCTGTGACTCCCGGTCACCAGTGGATATTCAGATGCTATGGCTTTGTCTGGAGCATACCGCAGGTGTGGTCAGAGCCCAGTGAGCCCCTGGAGCTGGTGATCGCAGGTGCGCTGCCTGTGACCGCAGCATGGCTGAGCTCAGGATCCCTCTGTGCCATCTCCCAGGACAGCTCTGGGGTGGGTGGGCATAAAGGGCTCTGGGGAGGACCACCCAGAAGGGACTATTGCTAGTCACATCATCTCCTCCCATTCTTTCTCTCTGGAATATGCCTGTGGGCAGAGGCCAGTCTCAGAATGGCCACAACACAGGTAGAGGAAAGGACAGAGGTCCATTCCTGGGGCAGCCCAGCCCTATATCCCCCTCAAGTCCTCATCCCCAGGGTGGGCCCCACCCCGCCCTCAGCACCCAGCTCCACAGCAGGTGGGTCTCAGGCTCTGTCCCAGTGACCTGTCTCCAGGCTGCCTGCAGACTCTGGGCCCATCTCAGTCCTGGTTCCAGTCTCAGCTCCCCTGGTGTCCAGGGATAGAGAAGCGGGAAAGGAACCATGATACCCAGAGGCTGGGAATCCAGGTTGCATGGGCTGGTTTCAAAGCTGAGGGAGATGTTGGGGTCCAGCCTGGGAGAGGAGAAGCAGTTGAAGTGGGGAGCAGGGAGAACAGCCTCTCCTCTCCCCATCCTTCCTAAGAGGCCCTCAAGATTAGCCCCTCACGCCAGAGTCCAGACCCCAGGGTGGTGAGTGAGGGCACTGTTGGGAGGTGGGCAGGGCACAGCTGGGCTGTGGAGCTGCTGCAGCCTCCTCGGGAGACGCTGACTCGGACAAGCCCCTCCTGTGCGGGCCTCAGTTTCTCCAGGGGTAAAAGGGAGGCCTGGCCCCGACCTTCAAGTTCCTCTTGTGCTGACCTTGCTGTGAGCCCTGGAGAGGCGGCCTCCCAGGGAAGCTTCCAGCACCCCAGGTTGCAAGGCTCCTGTCCCTCTGTGCAGTGATGGTGACAGTGTGCTGGGAGGGCGCAGGGCCAGGGCAGGGTGTCCAGGCTCCTTCCCTCCAGATCAGGAGGCTCAGCTCTGCTGGAGAGAGCCGGAAGTCCGGCCCCCAGTGTTCATCCCCCTTTGGGCTTCTTGTTGGTTCCCTGGGTTGGTAGCTCCCCTGTCTCAGTCTCACTCTCCTCCTTGGTGGCCTGCATGGGGGGTGGTGACCCTGCGTGCAGAACTGTGAGAGTGTGAAGAGGGGAATGCAAAGACCCCGTGCTGGCTGTGCACATCAGGTGCTCAGTGAAGTGACATTTTTGTCTTCAAGGCAGCACCCTTGGCCAAGTCCTGCAAGGGTACTTGAAGGTCCTGGTCGGTGTCTCCATGCCCTCCTCCCTGCTGCTCCTCCTCCTCCTCCTCTTCTTTCGATACTGGCAACAGGAAAGAAGCAGGAAGGCAGGTGAGCAGGGAGGGTGAGACCTCAGAAAGCTGTGGGTGCTGTAGTCACAAGGAAAACTGTCCCAGGAGACAAGGCTGCATAGAATCTCCTATGCAGAGCCCAGAGCAGAGAATCCAGACAGAGCACACGGCGCTGTCCTGTGGGAGTCTGGTGTGATCTGATCTTTTCCACCTCAGGCCGCCTCAGCTGTCTGGTCGGTGTGGTCTGAGGCTTCCTCCCGCCCTGCCTGGCCTGTGGACTGGGTGGTTCTGACCTCCTGGCTGAGGGCCTGCCCACCTCCCAGCCCAGAGAGAGGCTGACTTCTCACTTCCTGCAGGGGCCACAGGGCAAGCATCCTGGGACAGAGGCCTGCGGAAGAGGTCATTCCTGCCCTAGGACCCAGATTCCCCTCCTGCCACCCCTTACCGCCACCTGACACCCCCTTGTTTCTGCAGCTCCAGCCCAGCTGCTGCCACCCAGAAAGAAAACCTCTGTGAGAGGAAGAGGGGCTGGAGTGGTAGACGCCCCAAGGTCTCAGCATCACAGGGCCAAGGAGAGGCTGGGGCTCAGGCCTGAGTCTGACTAAACCCCAACACTGGGTCTAGGGGAATCACACAGCTCCTGGCTCTGTGTCCCCAGCTGGACGGGGCAGGGCCTGTGGGGCTGAGAGACCCCGGGACACTGGCCACGAGGTGACCCCTCTTCTGTCCCTGCAGATGCTGCTATGAAGGACACAGAGCCTGAGGACAGGGCAGAGCTGGACGCTCAGGTGAGACCCCCCCCCATCCAGGGCACAAACTTCCTGTCCCCCAGTTCAGTCCAGGGCGCTGCTCCGTCCTCCACCACTCAGCTCTCGGGGACCTCAGAGCTGTGCCTCCCTTCTGGAAGCCCCGGCCTCCGCCTGCTGTGACCCCACCCTCTGCTGGTTTCCTGTGACTTGGGGTCCCCTCCCTCTGTCCCCTTCCTGGCCCTCAGCCTCTGTCTGCCTGTTCCCTGTCCCGGGTGTCAGAAGGACCCTGAGTGAATGAGCACCTCACACCCCGAGGCCCCTCCCTCGTTCATGCAGCATTCATGGAGTGGGGGGCTCTGCCTGACCTGGCTCCGTCGGGGCTGCAGATACAGCAGTGAGCACAGCCCCTTCCTGCCCTGAGTCACCTTGAGGTGGGAGGCCAGTGTCGGAGAGCACAGAGCTGGGAAAGAACATAAAGCCGAGAAAGGGGTGGAAGGGCAGGAGAGCCAGTAAGAATCACCCGGAGGACCCTGGTAAGATGACCGCTGAGCAGAATACTGCGTGGAGAGGTTCCACATGGACCTGTAACGTGCCCACACTGCAGGAAGGGCACAAGGCGAGTGCAAAGGCTCTCAGGCAGGAACGGGCTCCTTCAGAAAGATGGGCCCTGTGAGTAGAGCCCGGCGAGCAGTGTCCGAGTGTCAGGATTCGAAGACAGCACAGCAAGAAGGAAGCAACCAGACCTCCAAGGCCTTATGAAGCCCCTAAAAGTCCATGAGAAAGGGACAGAGTCTGGTTTAATTTCTAAAGGATCCCTCTGGCCCCCATTGTGAAAATGGATGGAGGAGACCAGCGTGGAACAAAGGAGACCCCGTCTCTGTCTCTGTCTCCCCGCTGCAGAGCCCACCTGGTGAGGACCCCCAGAGAGTGCCGTATGCCCAGGAGAAGCACTCAGAACCCGGGAGAGAGGCCTCCCTTCCTTCAACCATGTCAGGGGAGCTCCTGGACACCAAGGATGGACAGGCGGGGGAGGCCAGGAAGATGGACACTGAGGTGGGTCCCACACTCCTCAGACCCCAGGCTTCCCCTGTCCCGAGCACAAACCTCTCCTCTCCCCATCTCCCCTGCAGAACTCTGTTCCTGAGGGTCCCGAGGACGTGACCTACACCCAGCCGGGCAGCTGGACGCTTAGACAGGGGACAGCTGCACATCCTTCCTCCCAGGATGGGACCCTCCCAGCAGAGCCCAGTGTGTAAGCTGCTCTGTTAGAGACACCTAACAGAGACCTCCAGAGATCCTGAGACCTTCCGAGGCTCACCTGACTCTAGTCAGAGAGAGCTCACACCTCTGTGCGCTGGAAATAAAACCAGAGATTCTTCAATAATTACTGAGTGATAAGAGAAGTGAAACCAAGGGAGAGAATGTTTGAAATGAATAATGTTGATAACATGGTCCAACACAACTAGGAAATAAGGTAATTAAGAACTACGGATAAATATATTCGAGAACACTCTGTAAAAATCATTGAGCCAAGATGTGACATCAAAACCCTAGAAAAAGAGTGTGAAATAACTCTAAATACGGTACAAGAAAAATTAATAATATTAGTTACTAACGAAGAGTTTAAAAGAGTTGACACACATTTCAACATCACAAAATAGCAGACATCAAGACAGATCACATATGTGTTTTATAGACATAACTACAGGATATTATCAATAACTTTCTGCCAACATCTCACAAGATGTAGATGACATGGATGAAATCCCCCACACACAAATTACTCAGTGGAGATAAAGATAAACAGAAAATATGAATTATCTCATGTGTGTTGAGCACTTTGACCTTGTAATTAAAACACTTCCCTGTGCAAATTGTAGTTCAGTAATCTTTGTTGCTAATATCTTTCACTTTCAAGAAATACAAATCACAAACTTCCACAGGCATTTCTTGCAAACAGAAAAAATAGAAAAGCCCAACATATTTATCAGACCAGGAAAATTATTATACCAAGAGTTGACAAGGAAACTGCAAAATGGGAAAGTCACGTGCAGAACTCCCACATCCACCTAGATTTGAGTCCCTGAAAAGAGCACTTCGGTCAGAAGTGGTGGCCCTCGCCTGTCACCTCAGCTACTTGGGAGGTAGAGGCAGGAAGGCCCAAAGCTTGAGCCCAGCCCGGACAACTCAGCAAGACCCTGTCAGGAAATAAATCAAGAAGGGCTGGGGACAGAAATAAGTGCTCTCTGTGTTCAATCCAAAGTCACCCCTCAAAAAAATAGAACAATTTTCAAGGATATACGTAAAAGAAAATACCTCATGATAATACACATGGGGTTTTTAAAATTTGTTTTAGTTTGAAAGGCAAGAGTAGCTTAAAATTTAAAAGTACGTAGACATAATGGGACACATTCACACTACTCGCAAAAGTATGCTATCAATAGGTGCAGAGAAGCCTTTCATAAATCACTCGTAATAAAAATAAAAGTCATCACACTGAAGGAGAATTTGCCACCAGTTACAAGATTGTTTAAAAATCCCTCCCCCTCCACCTAGCGTGAGACCCTGACTCTGCCCCCAGGCGGGGAACAGCCCGAGGATGCTCCCTGTGGGCTTCTCTTCAGCACAGCCGGTTACACAAGCGCGGCTGGAGAGCGCGGGTGTGGGTGAGCGTCACACTGCGTCACTCACAGCCAGACAATAGTGTGAATGGGACATAAAATGACACAAAGTCACTTTTCTCAAATCAAAAAGGGGCGTTTTCAACATCCCTGGGATGCTAGGCCAGTATGCCCTGATCAGCTGCACATCACACTTCCAGCTCTGGGCGGAGATAAAGTGGAAGGATGTCTCTCCACTCCTTTGACTTTACCCAAAGAGGCTGGTTTGGACACAGGACCTCTCAAGTTGTAAGATAACACATTTGCTTTGATTTCACTATTGTTTGTGGTCATTTGTTATAGCAGCAACCAAGAAATGAATACAGTCACATACTTTTTCACAATGTCTCAGGGTTTGGTTTGGTTTGGCTTGGTTTGGTTTGATTTGATTTGATTTGGTTTTTGTTGTTTTGGTTTGGTTTGGTTTTTGGTTTTTTGAGGCAGGTCTCATTATGTAGTTCAGGCTGGCCTCAAACTCATGGCAGTCCCGCCTCATCCTCCAAAGTGCTGAGATTATCAGCATGTGCCACTGTGCCAGACATGTCTCAAGTTTTTAGACAGAACATCTCATGACCATTTCTCCAATCACAGTACCTAGGTACCTGTGAAATCAATGAGAATAAGAAATAGAGACACATGATGTTCTGGGAGGCTAGGATGTAGGGATAGGTCCCTTGGTCAGGTGTTGGCCTAGCATCACACTGGGTTATCCTCTTTAAAATGGATAAGATGGACAACCTGGAGCTGGCACTGCCATTCTGGTGCTCTCCTCAATTCAGTGCTCTTTTTCTAGACCCAGATAGACCTAGACACAGAAATGCACAGATGTTGCCACAGCTTTAGCTGTCCCTCCTAAGCTCATGCTGTAACTTGGTCTCCAGTGTGGTAGTATTAAGAGGTGGGTCCTCCAGGGAAATGATTAACTATGAAAACTCTGGCCTCACAGATCAGATTAATCAGGGTGTGAGCTGAAGGGGTCCTACTTGCCCTTCTGCGGTATGAGCTGCCATCTTGGATGCAGACAGCAGATGC
>NW_004955567.1:1827889-1829392 GCF_000276665.1 Chinchilla lanigera
CTTTCAGGTGCCTGACTGGCCACCAAAAGTATGTAACATGTGCAAAAGGAAGACATCAAAATTCAGTGCTCAACAGTACAAATTTATTACATTCCTCATTGCACTAAAGCCTGCTTGGTGTTTAAAGAGCTTCAAAAGGTGTGCACAACCAAGGGAGAGATAACAGAGCCTGTGGGGAAGTGTGGATGGGGAATGGAGAGGTATTGTCCAAGGAGTTCCAGGTTCCAGTTGGACTGGACTGTGTTTTAGAGATGTATTACACTACAAGGTGATTATCGTTAATAAAAGAATGTCATAGTTTCCAAAATTACTGAAAGAATACAGGTTATGAGTTTTCATCACAAAAACAATGCTGTGTGTGAGTTACCTGTTTATCAGCTTCATGCAGTCATTCAGAAAACAAGCAAATATCAAAGCATTGCATTGTCAATAGTATGCAAAATGACTTCATCAATAAAAGATGAAATTTCAAAGGTTAATGAAATTGATATACAGAAACATTGACATATATATTGTGAATATGTCCATGTACTAAAGAAAATATTATGCAGTGTTTGGAAACAAACTGAAAAGATAAGAAAGAAGCAAAGTGGAAAGTCTGCAAAAGCAGATCACAAATGTAAACAAAAAATACAATTCAGAGCATCCAATTAATAGCAGATTGTACACTGCTGAAAATGTGCTGTAAACTTGAAGCTACAGCAATATGAACTGCAAAGTGAGGGACAGAGAGAAAAAATATCAGAAGCAATGAACACAGCCACAGTGAGGTATGGTCCACACATACGTGATATTACATGTGTGCATTTCAAATCCGAGGATGAAGGAGAAGTAGGAGAGGAAACTGAAGATATGGTGGTCCCAGCTACTCACACACACTTGATGACAAATCTAAGCAAAGTTCCCCTAGTACGACCACACCTTCTAAGGAGTGAAAACACGAGACCATTATGGCTACATAAATATCACTATGAAGTCTGAAAAGGAGGGGAAACAAGATCCGCAAAGCAGAAGTTCAGGGAAATTACACCACATTGAGAGAAAGAGAAACATGCATGACAGCACACTTCTCACCAGAAACTAAGCAAATGAAAAGTCAATCGGCCAGTCCGGCATTGTTGTGTATGCCTATAATCCCACTACTCGGGGGCTGAGGTAGGAGGGTCGCCATGAGCACGAGGCCAGCCCGGGCTACAAAGTGAGTTCAAGGCCAGCCTGAGCTACATAACAAAACCATGTCTCAAAAAAAGTCAATTGGTTCACATTTCCCTGGAAGAAAATAGATATGCCTTCAATTCTACAACCAGAAAAAATTAATTTCTAATGAAAATGAAATGAAGATATTCCCAGGTAGCTACCATTTCACAGAATTTGTTACTAAAAGCTTTCTTACACAATAAAGGTTAAATTACTGGTGCTCAGTTGAGTAGCACTGATTGGAAACTTGAAGTTAAGAAAAGAACTGAGAGTGTTACATGTTGTAAATATCTGTGAATCTCTGCA
>NW_004955567.1:1855239-1856265 GCF_000276665.1 Chinchilla lanigera
CGAAGGGCTGATCCTCCCCAGAGCTCAGCAGCCCAGGGCCTCACCTGCGGGAGAGGTGGGGTCCGAGGAGGCGAAGCTGGTGTTCCCGTCTCCTGGAAACGGAGGGAGAAGCCAGGACCGGGGTTTCTCCAGGTCTGCCCCTCTGCTCTTCTCAGCCTCTCTGTCCTACTCCATCTCCCCAGTGTTCTTCCTCAGGAACCTCCCCCGGACCTCCCCTCTCTCCTGGACTTGAACCCAGGGCCTTTGCACTGACTGAGCCCCAGCCCCACCCTTGCTTTATTTTCTACTGAGTAAAGATAACGTCTTGCCAAGTTGCTCAGTTACCCAAGCTGGGCTCGAACTCATGACCTTCCTGCCTCAGCCTCCCAGAGTGCCGGGATTACAGGCTTGCACTGTCACATGCAGCTATACCAACTGGGTCTCTAAGAAATGGAAGTCCCTTTGGATCTTCCACATTCCTGTCAGGGGTTCTCTCAGGGCTCCAGGTGACAGAGCAGGCAACCAGGGAGACTCCCCACGAGGAGCAACCATCACCACAGTACACACAGCCAATCGGGAAAAGGGATATTTTCAGCCCTTCATTGGAATATGCTGCTGTTGGCAGGACCAATCAGAAGACGGTCTTTTCAACCCCTCATTTGCATATGGGCACGACCAATCAAAAGACACTGGTCCTGGTCCGTCATTTACATACAGTTTGCACAGGGCTGAGCCGGGTGGGTGTCTGATGGGACACCTGTCCTTATCCCTACTTGCATGGAGGAGATGGCCGGGAATTCTGGGTCCGAAGGACCCTTTCCCTCGTCCTGGGGTCTCTGTCTTTTTGCTGCCCCTTTTTCCCACCTTTAATAAATGTGCACCTTCGCCACCTTTTCGGGTCCCGCCCAGTGCTTTGTTCCGGGCTAAGAGACCCTGGAAAAAGCCCCAGGCCCCTCCGCCCGCACCGTGAGGCAGGGCCGGGGGCCGTCCTCACCTGTGACCAGGAGCTGCAGGGGCTCGCTGGGGAAGGACCACGAGTGGCTGTTG
>NW_004955567.1:1860670-1861900 GCF_000276665.1 Chinchilla lanigera
CGGCCCAGCCCTGTTTTCGTTTTTAGCTTGAGACAGGCTCTCCCTGAGCTACTCAGCAAGAGCCTGTGCCCGCAGATAAACAAGGAGGTGGGCTGGGGGTGCGGCTCAGTGCAAAGCCCTGGGTCCCGCCCCCAGAGCGGCACGCCCGCGCACGCACACTCACACATGGACACACGCATGCACACACACACTCACACGCACACATGCACACGCGCGCACTCACACACATGCACACACGCACACCCACACGCACGCACACTCACACATGCACACACGCACACACACGCACACATGCACACACACACTCACACGCACACACACTCCAAGCGGAAGGGCGCCGCGGCCTTCTCCGCAGGGACTCTGTGCCCCCTCCTTGCCCTGCGCTCCACAGCCGCGGCGCCCTGGGCTCTCGCACGAGCCCTCTTCCTGCTCTGCCAGTCTTCAGCCAGGAGCCAGGCGAGGGCCACCAGGACCAGGAGCGCCAGGCCGAGCCGCACGACGTTCTGGGCCGGGAGGTCCCCGGGGGCCGGGTCTGGGCAGAACAGTGGCCGGCTGAGCGGGGCCACCCCCTGCCGCCCGCCCTCCTCTCCTCCCGTCCTGCTCTGCCGGCCCCCTGGGCAGCCGCTGCCACCACCGACCTTTCCGGGCGCCCGATTCTGTGGCCACAGGGCAGGGCTCCCTGGCATCCGCCGCTGCTGAGGATGGGAGGATGAGTGGGGGCGCTGGCGAGGGCTTCTCCCTCCCGAGCCCCTCCAGCGTCTCCCCCACCCCGTTTCCGCCCTCCCGGGCTGCCTGGCCTCCTCCTGCCCCGGCGGCGGCCGTGCCCTCCCTCCTGGGAGCCCCCTCTGTCCCCCAGACCCGGGACTTCCTCCTGCTCTCAGGTGTCCCTGGCTCCGACGCCCCCCTCTCGGTGGCCACCCTGGACAGCGACCTGCCTCGAAGCGGCCTCAGCCAGACTTTTGAGTCCCCGCAGCCTCACTCCCTCCTTATTTAGGGCACCCTGACTCGGTCCGGCTCCCCCCGCCGGGAGGTGGGGCCACAAGCGCGCTGTCCATCTGGAGAGGCGCTGGGCACACCCGGCCCTCACTGGATGCTCGGGCGGAGGCTGCGTGCTCGGGGCCCTGCGAAGGGCTGATCCTCCCCAGAGCTCAGCAGCCCAGGGCCTCACCTGCGGGAGAGGTGGGGTCCGAGGAGGCGAAGCTGGTGTTCCCGTCTCCTGGAAACGGAGGG
>NW_004955567.1:1863125-1864038 GCF_000276665.1 Chinchilla lanigera
CCCGTTTCCTGTCCTTCAGCCCAGGCCACTCGGGAATCGGGGTCCCCTTCTCCGGTTCTCAACGTGTCCCGAGGGGAGGGGCGCCACCCCGATCTGCGCTGCGGGACCCAGGCTCTCGCCTCCCAGCTTTCTGGGAGTTGCCCTGTGCCCGCTCTCAGGCTCTGGTCCTCGGGACGAGCAGCATCGGCAGGCCCGGGTGGGGCCGGTTAGCGCCGTGGAAGCCCCGAGGTCCGGCCAGGGAGCGGACTGCGCAGCTAGCGCCCGGGCGGTCACCTGTCACCACCAGGTCCAGGGCGTCACTGGGCTCCGACCAGCGCCCCGCATGCCGGTAGCTGCAGCTGTACCGGCCGGCGGTGCGGGAGCTCATGGCCTGGATGCGGATGTCCACTTTGCACCTCCGCCCGGGGGCCTTCGGCCTCTCGGAGGCAAAGAGGCCCCCCTCAAACTGCAGCTGGAACTCCTCAGCGTCCAGCGCGCCCTGGCACCAGATGGTCACCGGCGTCCCGTTCGGAACCAGGGCAGTGGGCTCCGCCCAGATGACGGGCTTGGCCAGCGTCTCTGCAAGGGAACCCGGGTCCCAGCTCCAGACGGCCCCGCCCCCGCCCGCCAGCCGCTGCCCTGAGCCCCAGCGGGACGGAGCCCCGAGCCCGCCCGGACGCGGTGCCCGTGGGCGGACACTCGGGCGGAACCCGCGGCGACTCTGGGCCGGGCAGCGAGGACTCACGCTTCCGGGTGCTGACTCCCTGGCTCAGACACAGCCCTGGAAAACAGGACGGAGGATTCGTGTTGGCCCGCCACGCGCGACTCCACCTCCCTCCCACCGAGGACTCACCCAGGCAGAGCAGGGCGGCGAGCACGGCCCGCATGGCGCCCGCTCCGCAGGCAGGACTGAGCGCTGGGCAGGGCCGAGCCC
>NW_004955567.1:1865293-1866342 GCF_000276665.1 Chinchilla lanigera
ATGACGGAAGAACTTAGAGGAAGCGCGGCAGTCTCAATGGGGATGTGTCAGAGCCGGGTGCGACTGCACTTTGCCGGGCATCCTTGAGGCCCCAGGGTCCAACCACAGCCAGTTTTCTTAGAGACAGGGTTCCCTAAATCGCTTGCCCGCGCTGGCCTCCAACTCAGTCCCCCTGCCTCAGCCTCCCAAGCGGCTGGGATGACCGGCGCGCGCCACCTCCTCCGCCCCTTCAGCTCACGCGCGGGGCTGCTGCTCCGCTGAGCACGCGCCTTTGTGGCCCTGCTGGCTCGCTGGCCGCACGCTGGGAGTTTCAGTGGGATGTGCCGGTACTTGACCCACGGTACCTCGTGCTCAGCCCGAAGGGCCGGGGCGCGGGCCGCGTTAGTGAGCAGGAGGGCGGGCGCAGGGAAAGCCCTCCGCCTTCGGAATCGGTGAGGAGACAGCGGGCGCGGGCCCGGGGGCGGCCCGAGGCGGGCGGGGAGGGGGCCTGCGCACCCAGAGGTCGGGGCTCCTCGCAGCCCGCAGCGGTCGGGCGCCTGGTGTCCCCGCACGACGCAGCACAGCGCCGCAGAAGCGAGACCAAGGCTCCCGGACTCGTGTGACCCCGAACCTCTCTCAGGGCGAGCGTGGCGCCCGAGGTCAGGGCCTCCTCAAGGGCGAGCTCACCCGAGGGCCCCGGAACCCCGGCGCGCGTGGGCACATCGCGGGGGACCCGGGCTGAAACCCGCCTGCCCCGGGACGCCGCCGCCTGCAGCCGGGCACAGCCCCGGCCCGGGCCGCACGGACGGTGAGGGACAAGGTGCTGGCCCCCGGGGCAGGCGTGGCACAGCGAGCGCGGGCCCTTCCGTTTTGACTGGGGAGAGCTTTAAATCACGCAAAGGTCACCTTCCGTTACTCCAGTTTAACCGATGCACGAAACGCGAGCACGCGGGCGCTCACGGGGACGGCGCGGGGCCGACGCCCTTGACAGGTGCAACATCCCGCCCCCGACCGTCTGTCCGTGCGGGAGACGACCGAGGTCCTCGCTCCCGGCCTCGCGGCACGCAGCA
>NW_004955567.1:1876515-1928195 GCF_000276665.1 Chinchilla lanigera
CACGGAAGGTTTTCCAATTTTTTCCTTTTAGAAGTATTTATTTAAAAAACATTTTGTGATAGGTGCAGATAACAGTGAAGTTAATAGCAATAAAATAAACCTACATAAAATAAGTCATTTAATTTAATTAAAGTTAAACACCAGAAAGGCACATTTCTCTATATTTCAAACCAGTACACTGGCTTAACCCTCATTTTAAAATTGCTGTACTGAGATATACTTCACATACCATACAGTCCACCCATGGTAATCTACTTTTTTGTTTTTGTTATTGTCTCTTTGAGAGAAGGTCTTGCTATGTAGTCCAGTCTGGCCTTGAACTCACTGTGTAGCCCAGGCTGGCCTCAAGCTCGTGGCAATCCTCCTGCCTCAGCCTCCCCAGTGCTGGGATTACAGGCATGTGCCACCACATCTGGTTTAACTTAATTTTATCATAATCACAGCATTGGCAATTTAACCTATTTCAGGGGTTCTGCTACCCACTTTTAGGCACTATTTCATCCACCTCCACACAACCCTGAACAGTGAGTGCTGCCTTGGTCCCGTTTTCAGATGCGCGTTTTTCCGAGGTAGAACTTGGGTGCTGAGGGCACAGTAATGGTCTCCTGTGGCTTAGAGCTTGCCCACCCAACCAAGGCCAAGTTTCTCTCCTTTGGTTGATCTTGTGCCCCTAAGTTCCCATTTCTTTTCTCCATCTCCAAGAGCAACTTGAAAGCGTTACAAGTAAATGAGATGAGACCATTTTTTAATTTGGACTTTCTTACTCTAAGAAATGGACAGAGGACCATTATTTTGTATCTTGAGAATGTACATTGTATTCTTTTCCTCATCCTCTTCCTCCTCCTTTCTCCTGTTTTGTGGTGCTGGGGATGGAGCCCTGGCCTCACCCAGGGTGGGCAAGCGCTCACCACAAGCTTCACCCCCAGCCGTGAATGTTGTCGTCAGAAGTCACACGCTGGCATGGAAACCCTCCTCCGTCCCTGGGTGGTGCTGTGTGGTCTCCCCGTACATCGACAAGATAGTCATCTGCTTTCAACGCCCTCAGGGGAGGGGCAGCCAGATTGTGTCCAGACGTCTCCGCTGTTACCATTGTTGAGCTAAACGTCACCCACACAACCCCCCCTTAGTGACAAATGTGCGGGTGTGTTTAGAACGCAGCCACACGTCCTTCCATGCTGAGGACACGTCCTGAGGACTGTTGTTACGCAACTTCCCCATCGCATGAACAGCCCCAAGTGCACGTCCTCAGCTCGTCACCCACATGCTCTCCGGTGCGGTCAGGAGATGCTAAGTGGGGGGCGCAGCATGTGGCCGGTGAAACGGGGCTCACTGTTTCACAGTCGGTGTCTCCTTCAGTGTAAGCAGAGGCCGTAAACTAAAATAGCCCTAAAGCTACAGCGAACACGCGACACACCAGCCTCGTCACTTATTATCATCAGTGAGCATCATGTGCTGCACACGGGCGTGTGTGCTACACGACCCACAGCTCGGTCTGCTCACACCAGCCTCACCTTGTCTACGAGGTTATGATGGATGCAGTGTCGCTGGGCAGTAGGAGTTTTTCAGCTCTGTTATAATCTGATGGGAACACCACTGTATTTACAGCCTGCTGTTGACCAAAATGTCAACTCAGGAGCCAGGCACTGTGGTGCAAGTCTGTGATTCCAGCCCTCTGGGAGGCTGAGGCAGAAGGATTAAAGTTCAAGCCTGATGTGGGCAATTTAGTCACTTACTAAGACCCTGTCTCAGAATAAATAAAAAGGGCTGGAGATGTAGCTCAGTGCAAAGGCCCTGGGTTCCATCCCCAGTGCTGCAAACGAAATGAGACAAGAGCTCACCTTGCTCTGTGGCACAGGACTGCCTGTACCCAGCAGGGGACTGGTGGGCCCCAACTCAGGATAAAACATCCTTCATCCCATCCCTGCCAAACTGCACTCTGGGGCTATCACCCAAGCTTCTTCTCTCCCACCAGGGCCCCACACTGAACCTGGGATCATCAAACCTCCGACTCTTTGCTATTCCAACAGTGTGTTCATTTTCTAGGTTGCTGTTGCAAAGTGCCACAAACAGGTGACCCAAACAGCAGAAATACGTTGTCTCCCAGCAAGGGTGTCTGGAGGTCTGCAACTAAGATAGCTTCTGCTGCAGCTGTGGAAAAGAATGTGCTCCAGAGCCCCTCCAGCTTCCAGGGTTGATAGTAACCTCTGGTACTCCTTGCGTTACAGGTATCAGCCCTACCCTGGCACACTCCTTGTCTGAATCCAAGTCTCCTTTTCTATAAGAAAACAAACCCTATTGGATTAGGTGTCCATACTACTCCAGTATCATCTCAATTTAACCAGCTGTGCCTTTAAGAATCTTACTTCAAACTAACGCCCCATTCTGAGGTAATAAAGATTAAGACCTCAGTATACATGATGGGGGCCCACTGAGCTGTAACAGGTCACTGCAAAGTAAGATCACTTCAGCATGAGTGGATGTGTGGTGTGTGTGAGATCACCTTAGGGTGTGAAATAAGATCATCTCAGAAAGGAGGCCTGTAGAGTAAAATCACCACATGGTGCTTCAGAATAGATAGGTATGGAGGAAGATCACCTGAGGACAAATAAGCAGAGTAAAACCACCTCCAAAAGGATGAGCTCAGAGTAAGATCACCTCAGAATGCATGAGCTCAGGGTAAGGTCACCTCAAAGCAGGTGAACGTGGAGTACGATCACCTCAGAACACATGGGTGCAAAGCAATATTACTTCAAAGCACATAAATGTGAAGTAAGACCCCTGAGAATGGAGGTGTGCTAGGTAAGATCACCTCAAAACCGACGGGCGCAGAGTAAGAGCATCTCAGGAGGAATGGGCACAGAGTGAAATCACCTCGGCACAGACGGGTGTGAAGAAAGATCACCTCACGACGGATGGGTGTGCAGTTACAGCTCCTCAGAACATCAGAGGGGCGGGTGTGGAGTAAGGTGGTCTCGCAATTTTCACTTCTCTGATCCCTAATGGTGCTGACCTCTCCTGTGCTCCTCTGAGCCAGCACTGCCCCTGCTATAAACTCCTGGGGTCCTTCTGACTTAGAGGAGCTTCATGACTGCGCATGTGATCGCGAAGCTGAATCACCCGGGCTTACCCCATCCGACCCAGCACCTGAGCTGTCCCGCCAAGCATCAGTCACTTCCCCCATCCCGGGATGGGCCACCTTCTTCCCTTCTGCTTTGCTTCCACCACACACCTGCCCAGTTCTCCCC
The DNA here is from genome assembly GCF_000276665.1 of Chinchilla lanigera. Lineage (NCBI taxonomy): Eukaryota > Metazoa > Chordata > Mammalia > Rodentia > Chinchillidae > Chinchilla > Chinchilla lanigera. The sequence continues at coordinate 1,879,761 of NW_004955567.1, forward strand.
TATTTCACCGTTCCCTATCCAAGCCTCAGCACCATCTCATTGCAGCCACCATGCCTGTCTCCTCTGACCCTTTCTTTTGAGACTTAGTCATGGCCTGTGTTTTGTACCAACACTACTTCCTCTCCTCTTGTTCACACTTCCTTTTTTATTGTCTGCGATTTATTTTTATTGCATAATCAAACTGGGGAAATTGTTAAGACTGGAGGGAAACCATGATCCCCTCCCCCATCAGACACCTTCCATACCACTCCTTTCCCTGAGAAAAAGCCTTCCTGTCAACTTGGCCGGGTTTCTCTCCTACAAGGGGACAGGGCAACAACGGAGAGAGTGCTGCTCTGTGACTTGGCTGCCTCCCAAAAAAATGCTCCCTCCCTCTGCCACTGCCCTGAAGGCTTCAGTTCTCGGCAGAGCCCAGAACACTGCACCTCAGTGCCATTAGGAACTTCCTCCTTGCCCAACTGCAGTCTCACTTCTCTTTTTTATTTTTATAAAGTTTGCTACATATCTGTTTGCAGCACTGGGGACTGAACCTAGGGTCTTCACATTAAGCTACATCCCCGGCCCTTTTTTATTTTCATTGTTTGTAGCAGGGTCTTGCTAAGTTGCTAAATTACCCAGAGGGGCTCGAACTTACAACCCTCCTGCTTCAGTGCCCGGGAGAGCTGGGATTACAGCAGCGCACACCACGCCTGGCTGGCTAGACATATCTGAAGTGTACAGTCTGCTTTTGAGACACACCTAGAAAGAAAGTGGTTCCCTAGTGAAGGAGGTTATACCCCTCATCTGCCGTGGTTACCTACTTTTCTGTGTGTGGCAAATGCTGGTAAAGTTTACTCATTTAGCAAAACTCCTAGCTACAGTAAAATACTTCCAGTAGCACGCTGTACATTAACCCTGGAGGCCCGCTCATCCCACGCAGGCGCTAGCTGGATCCGCCGACCGCCGTCCCCCGTGTCCCCCTGTGCTGCTCCCTGTAAGCAGTTTTATTCTGTTCCTTGTGGGAGCCCACACTGACGTGAGATCGATCGCGCACTGCCTGCCTCTCTGAGTTAGCGTCGCCTCCCGTAGTCTAATTCCGAGACTCGCCCGTGTTGCCGCACGGCAGGATTTCTTGTGTTTCAGCAGCAGGACAATATTATGCTGCATGCGTGTATGCATGCATCACCGTTTTCGCCATTTTTCCATCCAATAAGGAGCTAGTAACCAAAAGAACTCAAACAACTCAACTGCAGAAAAATAAATGATCTTATTTCAAAACGGGCAAAAGACCTGAATTTTATTTAGTTTTTCAAACAAGGCCTAGAACTGGCCACCAGGTACAGGAAAAGGTGCGGGACAGCACTAACCATCGGATGAAAATAAAAGCAAACCACCAGGCAGTGTCGCCCACGCCCATCAGGATGTCGGTACCCACAGAGGGGAAAAACAGGGGTCGGTGCGGGGTGGAGACAAGGGAGCCCTTCCCCGCCGAGGCCGGTATGGAAGACAGGATGAAGGTCCCTGCAGAAATTACAAACGGAGCTACCGTGCGACCGCCCGGCTCTCCTCTCGGAATTCCCCGAACAAGCGGACGCTTCTTCCTCGCGGACGCCCACGCTCCCGTGCTACCGCAGCACCGCCGCAGTCCCGAGCCGCGGGGCGAAGGCCGCGAGCTTCTTGACTTCCGCTTGGCGCCCGGGGGTCCCCTTACCCACACCCCAATGGCGATGCCGGTCAGAAACCCAGAGTCTTTGCACGTGCTCCGGCAGGCGCCCCCGCTTCGCGCTCTGAGGCCTGGATCGCGAGGCTCGCCTCCCGCGGCAAAGGGTAGGTTCCCAGGTCCTGCTAATCTGCACACCACCCCCACAGGTCGGAGGAGAGAGTCGGCATCCGTCAGCTCGCGGTGGATGCGCAGCCAGGGAGTGAACGTGCGGTGAGTCTGGAATCTGCCCCGAGAAGGGCGAGGAGCCCCAGAATTTCCTCACAGCTGACAGCGCTTCTCTCCTGAGGTTTTGAGGGCCTCTAGCCTGAGCGTTGGGCTTGCGGGGCGTGGGCGGCACGCTCTGCGGAGCCGGGCTGAGGCGCACCGTCCACGCCAGCCGCTCCAGCTGCGCTCTCAGGACAAGGTGAGGGTGGCGTACACACAGGGCTGTGTGGATGGAGGCTCAGGGTCCCGGGGCGGAAGCGGGTCCACACCTGCCCTGAGCCTCGTTGGGTGCAGCTGGGCGTAGGTCACCTCCTGTGGGTCCGCCGCCGCCGCAGGGACCTGGCGTCCAGAGACAAGGTGTGCAGCAATGCCTGGGTGTGGCTGCAAAGGGAGGAGGCGGAGGGAAGGGCTCACCTGTGTGTCCCACTGTCTGTCCGCCTCAGGCTCAGCGTCCTGCAAGCCATCACCTGCGTGGAAAGATGAGAGAGCGGCATCCGTCTCAGGCGGCTTCCAATCACCAGCCCTGTGTTCCCTATCAGAGCCGGCCCGCTGAAGCCCCGGAGAGGACGGAGATGTCACAGAGCAAGGGGGCACTGTCCACCTCTCTGCTGGCCCTGGATGCCTCCCAGGCCCACCCTTCGGGTCCCGTTCCACCAGGGGCCTGTGCTTCTCAGGTTGCTACCTGTGTCTTCTCCCTGGATCTGCACGGGTGGGCTGGAGCTGAGGGAAAGAAGACATCAATGTCAACTTAGGTCCAGGAATCGTACAAAATTGGTTTTTAAAACTTTGCGGGGGCAAATTTTCCCACCTGCTGTGCCTCGTGTGGCCTTTGGTCCCATCACAAGCAGCCCCTACAGAGATAATGATCATTCTGGGAGGAGCCCACCCAGCGCTCCCCACACACCTCCAGATGAGCCCGTGCACCCCAGGACTTACTGTGCTTGGCCCGACGCCTGCATAGGCAGAGGAGGAGGAGGAAGAGGAGCAGGACAAGGAGAAGGAAGGCGGCGGCAGCAGCTGAGGCCGAAATCACAATGGGAACAGCCGGACCTGGGGATTCACACAGGGCAAAGAGCTGTGGTGGAACTCCTGGTGGATTAATCCACCTGTTACAGGAAACGTGTATAGAGTGTCAAAGTTATAGTAAGAAAGTTATTGAATGTTTGGGAACCTAGCAAAACTACCCAGCAAAGAAAGGCAATAAATGGACATGTGATAACTCAGTGAGATAAATTCCATGACGAGAAGATTAAATTCCACCAGGGAAGATTCACTAGGGGACATGAGCCCTGAAGGATAAGACAGACCTAGAAGGGACCAACAGACACACAGCTCAGAGGTAGAGGCATGGGGGATGGGACACGAGGAGGACGGTGCTTCCCGAAGGAGACGGCGACCTCAGAGGTGGACAGCCAAGCTCAGGGCCTGAGGATGAGGAGACCAAGCCCAGCACTGACCTGCAGGGGGACTGGTAAGCCAGGCATGGTGAGCTGCTTTCCAAGACTGGATTTGGACTCTTAAGTGAAATAAACCGGACACACATGTGTAAATTTCCCATGGTTTCTCTGGTGTGAGAAACCAAAAGGGTAAATAAAGAGCAAAATGTATAAAAGGTATCGGGAAAAGGAAGAAAATGCGCAAGTCAAAGGGGAACTGAGGACAAGGGAGAGAGAAAAGGAGAGGAAAAGACAACACAAGGGAAAAATAGAAACAAAGCTTTTGTAAATGAGGAGGGAAAAGGAGGCTCAAGGGAGGGTAGGGGATGGGAGAAAGAGAATCTTGCTCTGTCGTGAACAGGTACAAATGCCCTTTGATGTATGTGATCATTGTGGATATCTAACATATGACAATGAAATTAATTTTGAAATAATAACAGTAAAAGACTGGGTTTTCCAAGTGGTGAGCAGATTTCAGAGTCCAGGTGGAAGGGGGACAATCAGGGAGCAGAGGCAGGCAGCTGGGGACAGGGAATCCCGACAGGAGAAGAACAAGAAGGCCCTGGATTGCAGGACGTTTGAAGGACAGAAATGAGGAGACGTGAGGGCTGGGTGCTGAGTGAGAAGACCGCTGATGGACGCTCCGTGGAGAGGACAGGTGGTGGGGGCTGGGATGGAGACCCAGGAGGGACGGGGAGGTTGGGATCTGTCCATCAAGGGCTCTCTGCAGATGCTGAGTGGCTACGGTTGGTGGCAAATCCTCCACAGGATAAAGAGCAAGGAGGCTCATGGGGGCCTTTCTGACTGGGTGAAATGACCAAGGACCAAGGTCAGACGTCTGAAAATGCCTGGACCTCCCAAAGCTCCTCCACAGACATCGGCCTGCACCCTCCCCTCCCTGCTCTACCCCTGCCAAGTCTTCCCTGGGTTCCTGCCTCCTCCTGTCCATACTTGGTCCTTCTCAGTTACCTACAGTTCCCAGAATGCACCTGGAAAGCCATCTCACCCTCTGTGCTCTATCCTTCTGTTCCCAGGACTGGGACAGTTTCTCTCCCTTGGCCCCAAAAAGCTCCAGCTGCCTCGAAAAGCTAAGGCCCACAGAGCTCAGCTCCATCCACCAAGGAGGAGGACACTGTCCCTTCCTGCATGACCCCATAGCATCAGGACCATGAATCCACCTTGGGAACCCCGCCATGAATGTCTTCCTGCATTCTCCATTGTTGTGGTGGCCATAAAGACACCACTGGGGTCATAGCATCAGCTCAGAAGGGTGCAGGTGACACAGAGACCCAGGAAGTCATCTAGAACAACTGGGAGAGACCCTTTCACTTTCCTGTCACCAGCAGCTGGTGATGCCCTTGCCCTCACCCACACACAGAGACAGGGACAGTTTGGGGAGGCGGGAAGTGCTGGGTGACACAGACAGCAGCTGAGAGGTGCATCACCTTTCTCACAGGATGCCAGCATTGGCACCAGGTCACACAGCACTTCTGGGACACTGTAAAGATCTCTCTTCCCCAAAACGACCTACTGCCACCTGCCAAAAATGGTGATAATGATACTGATGTTCAGGGTCTAAAATCAACAGGGGTGGATTAGACGGGCTGAGGGAGCAGCACACAACAGCACTAACAACAGTGACAACACGCAGAGCACAGCTGAGAGGCCCCCCGAGAGGCTTCCCCTAACACGAAGTAACGTGACTCACGTGTGACAGAGAGCTGGAGGGGGTCGCTGGGCAGGGACCATTGCTGGGGGCTGCAGTTATGGGAGCCATAGCAGGTGTAGGTCCCGGCCTGGTCCAGGCTCACGGGGGCGATGAGGAAGGAGCTGTGGTGCTGACGAGAACAGTCCTGGGGGAAGGAAGCTCCTCCTCCCCTGCACAGGACGTAGGTGTCATAGGAGTAGAGTGACTGACACTGGAGAGTCACGGTTCCCCCTGAGGCCACCTGGGCAGCTGGGTGAGCAGTCAGGGATGGCTTGTCCTTGATGACCCCTGGAAGGGAGTAGATCCTGATATTAAAATCGTTATTAGACTAGCCCCACCTTCCTCATGGCCTGAGAGAGAACAGAGAAGCTGAGAAGAAACTCACACTTTGCCTCAGGGCAGGGATCAGGATGATAAAATCCTAAGTCCTCCTTTCTACTTTCCCAGGAGCCAGCACCAGAGAGGAGCAGGAGCCTGTGCCCATGCGGTGCTTCCTGGGGAATCCAGCTGCCGCTCTGAGGAGCAGGGAGCCCGGGCAGCACAGAGGGAGGGGTGCCCGAGAGACAGGCAGAGACAGGGCAGGGTCTACGGTGGGGCCCATCTGCACCGGTGAGGAGGATGCAGAGAACCAGGCAGGCACAGTGTCCCTCGTGTCCTCACCTGTCACCACCAGCTCCAGTGACTCACTCCGCTCTGACCAGACTCCTCGCTTCCAGTAATCACAATAGTAAATCCCTGCATCGGTGTGTGTCACTGTCCGCAGGAAGAATTCCTCCACATCTGGGGCTCCCTGTGCGTCTCCGTCATACCACATTTCTCCAGGTGGTTCATGCTGTAGACGCAATGCAGTCACCCCTGGAGGAGCCCTGCAGAAGATGCTCACAGAACCGCCCCAGGGAATCACGGCTCCTGGCACTGCCCAGATGCAGGGCTGGGACCGTGAGCCTGGAAACAGAACAAGATCCCGAGGGCTGCGAGGGAAGGAGAGCCCTCCGCCCCTCCCCAAGGCGCCCAAGCTGCTCCGGCGCTGGCTGTGGGACAGAACAGGGATCTCAGCTGTCACCTGGGTGTGAACCCGGCTCACTCCCTGGGCTGACACGTGACCCCAGGCAGTGGAGGAACTGCTGTCCCTCACCCTGAAGGGAGTCCTAGTGAGGTCTGCGTGTATCTTCAGCCTGTGACACCACCCGCCTGCGACAGCAGCCCTTGCCCTGGCTTCCCGGAGCCCAGTGCTCATCTCCCTGGAGAGCAGAGTCTGCTCCCCGGCTGATTCCCGCCTTCTCCACACACGTGTGCTGGGAGTGTAGCTGGGTCCTTCTTCAGTATGTTTCTCATACGTACAGGGTCTGGGGAAAGTTCACACTTCAGCAGTTCACTGTGCTAATAAATGTCTGGAAGTGAAAGGCCTGCACCGTGAGCACCTCTCGGAATTTTGTAAGGCCAGAGGAACTTGTATTAATCTCATGATGGCTCAATAAATTTAGTAGTAAATTATTTACACGTTTCTCTTCCCTCAGTGTGTACACATTTTTGGCAGACTGTGTGTATAGTTTCATCTCCAGCACACAACTATCTATCATTTCTCACCTCGCTATCCACTGAGATATCCGGGATTCTACCCACCACCTCTCAGGGGTCTCCCCCTACATCTAGTATCCCTGTACCCATCCCTGTGTGAGTGTATATTCATCTCTGTCTGTCTGTCTGTCTGTCTCTCTCTCTCTCACACACACACACACACACCTGATCTCCAGAGCAGTTCAGTCTCCTCCTACCCTCTCCTGAGTAACTACACACGAACTTCGGCTCCTGCACACTCACGAAGACCTCACCCACTGCCCCGGCCTGGTCCACGTACTGCTTATTGTCCTTCCTTAGCCCTGCGCTGCTGCCTCTTACCCCTCGCCCCAGCCTGGGAAGGAATCCTGTGGATCCCCTGTCCCATTACTCTGCTGCCCCGATGGGCCTGGGCCCAGTGGATGTTATGTCTCCTTGAACCGTTGTGTGGTGCCTTCCTCTATCTTCTTCCACATCAGCCCCAGGCCCTGCCCTGCCCCATCCTCACCCTGGAGCCTGGGATCCTATTTAAATATGTCCATCACCTCTGTCCTCTGTTATCAGCCTACGGTGGCTCTGCTGTCACTCACAGAGACCCCTGAGCACTGATGCTGGCCACACGGCTCTGCAGGTGCTGACTGTGCTCCGGACCTCATCCTCACACAGCCCCATTGCTACACACACTCTGGCCAAGGCCAAGGCCAGGCCAGCACCCCAGGACTCTCCCCAACAGCACAGTGTCCCACGATGGCTCCACCCTGCCCCCTGGACGTCTCTCACCACAGCACCAGGAAACCCCTCCCACAACCTGCAACCTTCCTCCTGCCAATGATGCCTGCAAGTGTCCCCGTGGCAACTCCCCGCCCTTCCTCCCTCGCACTTCTCCTCAGCATCCAGCTCCTCCGTACACAGCACTGTGTACATGACCAACGTGTTCCTTCTCATTTCTTTCAGAGGGCAAGGGAGTCTGGGTGTCCCCGGCACACATAGAAATGCTGGGGTCACAGGCAGGACCGATACATCTGCACTGAGTGGGAATGACCTTTCCTCCTGGGGAAGCAAAGAGAGAGAATGAGTATCACAGTGCTGACTCTGTGGAAACACAGCGACATGAGCACTGCCCAGCAGCACTAGCCTCTGTGTGCCCACCCTTACAGCAGCGAGGGCCTCACGACTTCTGCTCTCTGCTCTCTGTGCCCACTGAGAAACACCCTGATGTTCTGCTATTGCGAGCACACACTGGGTGGCGAAGGCAAAGGTACCTTGCAGAGAGGGTCACAGAGCAGACACACATGGGGCGCTGCGTAGTACTTCAATCTGTGTCCTAAATGAGGGAGCCTTGACCTGAGATGACTTCTCGGGGATAAGAGAGTTGAAAGCATCCCCAAGACAGCCTCATTGGAACCGTGGCCACTCTGTCCTCAGGGAACAGCGTCCTGTGCGAGGTCCCCAGGCCTGTGCACGTCCCAGTGCATCTCACGTGTTTGCCACAGGCCCTGATGGTGACTCCTCAGGGAAGAGTGTGGATGGCAGCACAGGGAGGGCTCCTCCTGCCTCAGCCCAACACCCTCAGGCTCCGCCCACCCTCCGCCCAGCCTCACTCCCAGCTCCCAGCCCTGAAGGCAGGGAAACTCACCACTGCCGGCCCAGATCCTCTGCTCCAGAGCAGACACTGAAACAGAGAGCTGGTGAGAGGCGCCTGCCTGGGACCCGGTGACCCCGCCCCTGGGCTCAGGACACAGACCTGGGGTCGGGGAGCCAAAGGCCTCAAATAACCCCGGCCAGGAGCTCACGGAGGAAGAGCGCTGTGAGGAGCCTGGGTGATGGACTCGGCCATCTCTGAGCTCTTCCCCTCCCGCCCCCCACCTCCCTTCCCTACAGCGCTCACCAAGTCCCAGCAGCAGAGCGAGGCCAGGGGGCATGGCGCTGCCTCAGCCCAGGTCTCCACAGTGCTCAGCGGGCGTCTCACACCTTTGCACTGGGGACATCAGGGGATGGGCAGGCTGGGCCCCTGGCGGCCAACACCAGCTGCTAAACAAGAAGGGGCACTGCTCTAGAACAAGGCCAGGCCCTGCCCTTCTATCTCCCCCACATCTCTGAGTTCCTGTCTGGGTTTCCTGCTTGACCTTCCAGGCGAGCTGTTGTGGGACCCGTGGGTAGCCACATCCGCTGCAATCTGCACATCTACTCTGTGAGATCTGAAGGAAGCAACACAATAAGGTGAGATACAGCACAAAGGCTGCATCCCATCTTCGGAAGCCACAGTCCAGCCTAGGGTGGAGGATCCTTAGGCAGAAACCAAGCCAAGGGTGATGGAAAAGGTAATGTGGTCCCAGTTCAGGTGCCTGGGGACCAGTGGTCAGAAGCAGGTGAACCTTCTGTCCAGGGAATTTGCATAACCACTAGGAAGCTCCAGTGTACAGAGGACGACACTGTATCACACACTTGGAGTTGTTGGTAGCTGAGCTCTTCTGTGTCCTTATAAATATAAATTCCACTGAGGTTAGTGCAGGTGTGGGAGGAATCTTCAGGGGTCAATTTTTATGTCCAAGAGGGCGAGGTGCTGTGGTGTGTATCTAGCCAGGAACAAGGATACCACCCCAGCACTGTGTCTGCCAATAGCACCTATACAATGTGGTCAAAGGGAGCAACATGCCCTGAGTGACGGCACCCCGAGGGTTCTCTCCTGTCCCAACATGGCTGCGCATCTCAAGGCCTTTGCAATGGGAACCTAGTCCACTTGGCACAGGCGTGAACTTTCCCTAACCTGGGAGATACTGAAAGTCTTGAATACTTGTCCTCTTACAGAGGCCTTTTGTGAACTTTACCTTCTTTACTTCTCTATAAATATTTCAGATAGCGAAGACTTCCTGCATAATAAAGGAGACAACAGATGGCTTCTCTCTTGTCACACAAATGTGTGTGTGATTAAACATACTTTTTTCTTACTCGTTTTTATTAGTACATATTTGAAATACGCATTGACCACGTCCGTCGTGGGGAACGCATAACCCTACTCAGTGTATCTTCTGTTTCCCACTCCCCTCCGCTCCCTTCAACCTTCTTCCCCTCCTTATTCGCAGAAGCTTCCTTTGTGGGATTTCCCCCCATTCTCTTGTTCCCTTTTCCTCCCCTTCCCTTCCTTTGCCCCCTCCCTGCTCCCCTCCCATCTGAACAAGTTCTCCCTACGTCCCAGCACCTGTCCTCAGCACACTCCTCCTTTAACTTGGTTCCTCACACAAGACAAACAATGCAGCATGGAACCTGAGTGCCCCATTAGTTTCACTACAGGTTATAACCATAAACTTCAGTCCCTTTAGAGCATGTGATGCGACTTCTAAATCGAACCAGTGATGTATTTCCTAACATAACGGGTCCCCTGCTCTCTCCAGGATAATTCATTAAACTGGGTGGAGCTGTTTTCTTCCCGGGGAAGGATTTTATTGGTAAAAGCAAGGGTTCAAATCTAGAAAAGGACAACCACTCTCCGAAACCCACATCCCCCTCGGGAACGAGGTCTGTGATGTGAACTCACACTCACACTGTGCAGGAAGCCAGGTGGGAGACTGTTTGCAGGGATGACCATTCAAATAGGTTCACGCCCCTGCATTGGCCCGCAAAGTGATTGTGCCTATCCTAGGCTTCGCACCAAATTCTATGGAAAAGGGGTAAAATAACCAAAACAACACCCTCAGGTGAGATTTAACATGCCGTGCTGGATGATGGAATCCCAAAAAAAGACACGAATTATCATTGCTCAAAGCGTGAGCTTACAAGAACTTTCTGGACAGCTTCTGGAGGGCCCCAAACCAAGCCTTAGTGCTGAGATTTTGGTGATGTGTGAGGTGATTACCCAGGAACCAAAACTGCATCTCTGTTGTTCCTCAGGTCTCTGGAAACAAGCACCTGACAGGCTGGCGCTGTCCGTTCCATTGGTGCTGAAAGAGGCGTTTCAGGAGTGCACCTGATCCCTGGAACAAATCCCACAGGCACCCCAGCCTGCTGATGCAAATGCAGTTGTGCTCTTGTGTGATGCTGAGGATGTGGAGTTCCTCTTGACACGATGACTGCATGAGAGACGGTGTGTTCGCCACTTCAATCTGACAGGAGAGAAGACAATTTCAACGCTGAGGATCCTAAGTTCACTCAGCTCCTCCTCCATCGCTCCCTCTGCAGTACGGATTTTGTGATCACTCTCCACACACATCCATCTGGGTCCCCTGGGGTGTCTTCTGCCCATCACCCACAGTCACACTCCCTAAGCCCTCACTCACCAGAATTTCTGTGATTGTTCTCCCTACCCTTGGAACTCAAAATTCACTTCCAGGTGCCCGCAAAGCACAGAGAGAGGCGACCTCCACCAGATCACAAGGGCGAACCCTAAGGTGAAGCAGTTCATCCAGGGTGTGAGGCGCTGAGGTTCAAAGCCAGGACTCAGGGTTTGCCCAGGGCAGTTGCCAACCCTTGAGAACAAAGGGGCACACGACTGGTAGCATCAGGTTTCAGGCCACAGCACTGGGAACCTGATGCCTTCTCCTTCTGTGAGAGGCTGAGGGACCACTGAGATGAGCTCCCAGGCTGAACCCCGATGGTGATGCAGCACAGATCAGACCCACACGTTCCCAGAGCCGTGATTCACAGTGCTGAGTCACCATGGAGAGGCCAGGGTATCAGGAATGAGTGGGTTATCACAGGGGAGGCAGCAAGGGCAACTGGAGAAGGGCTGCAGGGTGGTCAAGACCAGCGGGTCCCCAGCAGCCCTGGAGTCTGGGCCTCTGGGACAAGCTCTGTGTCCTCACCAAGGCCGCAAGACCAACGGGGCAAGAAGATAGCGTTGTGCACTTCAGGGATCCAGGGAAAGGAGCGCTGTGCAAGGAGCACCCGGCCTCACACTGCCCCCTAGGTTGGGCTGCAGCCGTGCCTGAAGACCGGTTCTCCCACAGCTCAGCCCCGTGGGACACATCCCTCCAGTCCCCACTTCTCCCTCACAGGAAGCACCTCCTCAGGTGCTCAGCCCAGAGGACCTGTCCCACCGGGGCCTGGAGATTTCTGGCTGCAGATGTACTCACACCAACAATCTACTGACACCACACAGGGTACACACACACACACACACACACACACACACACACCAAGAGTCTTATCTATGTGACCTGAAGCCCCAGAACCTCCAGCTGCTGCTCCAGGTACCAAACATCAGGACATCCACCGGGGACTCCAATCTGGCTGAGGGCCACCCTGACCCTGAGACACAGAAGCCCAACGCCACCCACAAGCCCAGGACCCTGAGCTCAACCCAGGTCCCTGGGCATCAACACACACCACAGCCAGGAACAGAGCTGTGACCACCACATGCTGCTGCTTCTTCAGGAGAAGGACAAAGTCCCTGGAGCGGCACAAGTGACCCAGGTGCAGGCAACACCGTGAATGTTGGAGTTGCCTCTGTTCAGGGCTCCAGCTGGGCCAGGAGGCCACGGATGAACCCACAGGGCCCAGGGCTGGTGCCAGGCCACAGCCAGAGTGTGCACTACAGAACCTGCAGGTTCTCACACTTCCGGGACTCAGGGACACCAGCGTCACATAAGACTTTGGACTAAATTCCTCCACCTATGCCTCATCCTTCCCCATGAGAGCATGGAATGCTTGATAAAGAACAAAAGGAAAAAACAAAGCCATTGGGCCCCAGTCCCCAAGCTCCCGTGCTGAGTGCTGTGTCCCCAGTCCCCACACCCGGCATCGGCATAGCCAGCTCCGCTGCTTCATGAAGGCCAGCTTGACTCACTGCGCCCAAAGGCTGTGTTCTCCAGTGGGGAGGCCCCGCTCGGGGGTGGAGGCACTTCCAGGCCAGGTTGCTATGACATCCAGGGGGAGGCAGCCTGGGGCTTTCAGCCTCCCAGATACCAGTGGGGAAAGAACCACCAGGCTCACAGGGAGCTGAGGTCTGCCAAATAAGGGAAAGGGGCACTGATGCATTTATTTTTGAGGTTGACCTAGGAAAAAGGTCAGAAATCTCAGCTTACAGAAAGAAGCAAGCAGGGCATCGATTTGGGCTTCCAACTCTGAGCGAATAACTGAAACAAAAAGCGGGGCTGTGCTTAGTGGGGGTGTTGGGGAGAAATGTCATAAAGGAGGCAGTCAGAGGTGAGGTATGAGGAGGAAGAGGGGGACAGAAGACCACCCACAGTAGGGAGAAATGAGATGCAGACATCAGAGGGTGCTGTCAGAAAGGGGCGAGCAGACAAGAGAGGGAGAAGCTCTGGCACTCGGGGACCCTCTCCCCAAAGGACAGTGTGTTTAATACTGAAATTGGAGCAGAATCCGTGAGGTGCCATTCTATCCCCCCACAATGGGCAAAAACAGATGGTTCTCAGTGCCTGCAGACTCCTTATAACAGTGTTTGATGAGGACCATGAAGGGTTAGGGATGCTCTCAGCCTGGACTCACGGGTCACACTTCACAGACCACTTCTGCCCTTCCAGGCATCCAGCAACACAGCTCCAAGGACAAACAGGACGAGGACAGCCAGGCTCAGGCGGGCAAGATTCCTCTGCTCAGTAATCTGGGGCTGAAAAAAGAAATTCAACAGGGAACAAAGAACTCAGATCTTGCCCCCCCCCAAAATACAAAGATCACATACAGACCACCCATCATCCAAGCCAGACAAGAACTGAAGGGTCTCACTCAGTCCCTCCCCATGAACCCAGCTGCCCTTTCCAAAACAGCACAGGAGAAAGATCAGAGAAAAGCAAGAAAGTCGCGGGGATCACAGGCTCTGCACCCCACGGGCCCGGCCCACGCCCTTCCTGTCTGCCACTGCGGAACCTCTGGTCTAAGAGCCCTCACCCCGTCAGGCCCCTCTTTGCTTGCAGTGTTTCCTTCTGTCCCAGCTGCCACCTGCACACACGGAAAGATCATTCCCTACTCAGAGAAAGTCAATCTTCCTGCAATCCCAGCCCTCTGAGAAGCTGAGACAGGAGAATTCCAATTTCAACCCCAGTCTGGGCAATCTAACAATACAGTGAGACCAGGTCCCAAAATTAATAATAATAACAATGATGACAATAAAGATAACAGTAGGAGAGCTAGGGATGCAGCTCGGGTGCAAAGGCCCTGGGTTCAATCCCCAGTACCAGAAAATAAAAAGTCAGTTTTGCAACACTAAGCATAGCCGCCATGCCGTATGTTCTTTGGACTAAACTGTGGTTTCAGCTGGGGAACTCTGCTCCGTGTGCAAAGGGCACACCTGGAGGCTTTTTATGGTCACAAAAATCAGGCCACACCTGATTTGCCACCTTAGCTCTCGGGAAGTGGCCATTTCTGCGGCATTTAGGGCTCACGACTCCGTGTAACCATCGCCGTCCGCTTCTAGAATTCTCCTCAGTGCCGGGCACTGAACCAGGGCCTCCCCACCGAGCGCATCCCCAGCCCCTTTTTCATCTGGAGACAGGGCCTCGCTACGGTGCCCGGGCTGGGCTTGAACTTGAGATCTCCTGCGTCAGCCTCCCGGTGGGCTGCGGAAGCCTCAGAGCTTCTCCAATCCTCCGGAAAGGGAGTTCCACGGCCCCTGGGCCGCCCGCGCCCGCTGCCCGGCCCGGACACCTCTCTTCCGTGTCCGTGTCTGCGCGTTTGACCTTTGCGGGTTGGGGTCCGGGCAGGAAGGCGCTGCTCAGGGTCCTGCCGAGCAGCCACGCCCACCGGGGCCGCCCCCGGCTCCTCCCTCCGCGCTGGCAGCCAGCGCCGGCCAGGCCCGGTTATTTTTAGCTGCCTTCCTGCTAACTGTTAAAACCGCAGCCTCCGCGCCACCGGGCCCTCCCACATCCTGCGCCTCGGCCCGGACCGTCGGCTCCAGTCCCTGGATGCCGCTGACCAACCAGGCGGAAGCGCAACCAACCCAGGTCCCCGCAGGTGCCCGCGGCAGCCTCTTGCAGCAACGACCAAAAAAAAAAAAAAAAAAAAAAAAAATCTGTGAGCACTGTCCGAGGTACCGAACCCCAAATCCCCGCTGAGAGCACGGACCTTGAGCTTCCCACATCCGCGCCCCGTCCCCCGAGATTCCGCCTCTGTGCAAAGAGAGCTCCAGACGGTCTGCACCCTGCACGGCCCGATGGCGCGGCGCGGCCCCGGCCAGCTGTCAGCGCCCGCCCGGCGCGCCCTGCGTCCCCTCAGCCCGCTTCCTCAGTATGCGGGGGAACAGGTTTATCTTAGAGGGAAACCTCAACGTCGGTTATATTTAAAGGGCTGAGGATGCGGCTCCTGGTCGCGCTTGCCTGGCATGCCTGAGACCCCAGGTTCAAACCCCAGCCCCTCAAGGAAATGTGCAATACACTGTCTAGTGCAGACGCTCTCAGCCGCTGCCTCCGTCCTCTGCATTTTTGTTGTGTGTTGTTGTGGTTTTTTTTGTTTTTTTTTTTTTCTTTTGTCTTTTGTCTTTTTGAGACAGGGTCTCGCTATGCAGTTCAGGCTGGCCTTGAGCTCACTTTCCAGCCCAGGCTGGCCTGGAACTCGCAACGATCCTCCTGCCTCAGCCTCCCCAGTGCTGGGATGACAGGCGTGCGCCACCACGCCCAGCCGTCCTCTGCATTTTTGCAGTATCGGATTTGGGGGTCACATCAAGAAGCTTTGCACCCAAGCAAACTCCAGAATTTCGCCTCGGTCCTGCATCCAGTGACTTGCTTATCTCCCTGACCCTCTTTCCCCACCGTGTGTTGCACTGACGTGAACTCTCCTTGGCCTTCACACACACCCACCACCCAGAAACCTGGGCCCCTGTCCACTGCGGCCCCAAATATGGGAGTGAGCATAACCCCAGCTGCCGGAGCTGAAGGAGACAGCTCGGGCTCCCCTGCAAGTCTTTTTAAAAAACACATAAAAACTATTGAAGGCACTATATATACACGCATGTAAATAAAAAATAAGTCCCATTTGCAGCCATTGTTGAAAATCAGTGTCTACATCCGGGTATATGCAGCGAATGCTGCACAATTAGAGATCTGGGTTTTGAGCCACTTAACAACCCTGCGTGTGTGGTGCTGGTTTTCTTCACGAGGCAGCTGTGCCCACTCTCCACGTTATTTAACCCTGTGAGACGCTCTGCGCTTGGCTGTGAAATGCTCTCCAGCTTTATCTTGTTATGTCAGATATTTAAAAAAATCAGAAAATGGCCCTAGACGTTGCTTTAGCCCCCCTTTGTAATGATCAGGATATGATACACAGCATCGTTGTACAGCTTGTTTCTTTGTTGCTGCGAGCCATGGATATCTGCCTAAGTTAATGCAAATGGACACATTTTATATGGGGAGGGGGAGAAAAAATGAAAAACAATCTGCTCACACTTATTCTAACCATCCCCCCCACAATGAGCTATAGGCACAGTGTGGTTTTTCTCCAATATTGACTCACTTTATTCTCTTCCCTCCAGACAAAGCAGGCACCTGCACTCTGGTTTGCAGTTCAGGCTGGCCTTGAGCTCACTTTGTAGCCCAGGCTGGTCTTGAACTCATGAAGATCTTCCTGCCTCAGCCTCCCAAGTGCTGGGATTAAGGCTGTTTCTTGTAAGAGGGAAATTTTAACATCTCCATGTCAATGTGTAATTACTTAAACTATCAGGTCATCTCCCTCTTAAGTAGAAAAATTGAGTTTATGGACCAATCTTCTGTTGGTGTCTGAGAAATGTTTAAGAAATGTGGTTTTAAGTGTTCTCTAAAAATTACCAGAAATAGGTTCTTAAACCTACAAAGTGAGCTCAAGGCTGGCCTGAACTGCATAGCAAGACCCTGTCTCAAAAAGGCAAAAAAATAAAAAATAAAAAATAAAAAAAATAAAAATAAAAAAAAACAATCAACACCACCACCAAAAACCCTAGCCTTGCCCCATGGTCTCAGTTCATCCTGTCAGGACTGGAGATAGGATGGTGTGAGCCCAGCCCTCAGTCACAACTCCCTCCCGAGGAGCTCACAGGGGCAGCAGAAGGCCACACCTGGGCATCCTCAGGCCGCCACTGCCACCTTGCAGAGCCTCCAGGATCGCTGTTCCCGCCCAGGTCCAGGGTCTGCAGCCTCCCGTTGCTTGGGGGGCAGACGCCAGCTCTTCTCAGGACGAGGCGGACACGGCGCAGTCTCAGGGCCTGAGAGAGGCAGCACCACTCACCGCAGCGGGCCCTTCCCCTGCTGGGGTCCAGCGTGGAGATCAAAGTGGGCTGTGAGCCACCATGGTAACTGGGACAGGAAGAGGAGGAGCTGAACAGGGGCTGGAGGAGCCTGGGCTCCGGGTCCTTCCCTGCGGCAGTGGGCAGAAACCAAAGCTGACTAAAGCCCACGCAGGAAGAGCGTGGCTCACAGGGCGCTGCGGGGCATTTACTGCACAAGCCTGTAGATGATTTGCCGCGACTCAGAGCCAATGGGTATGTGGAATAAAGGTGCCACGGCTTGACCTGCACTTGAAAGGCCCCTTGGGGTGACCCGTGCTGTAACCCCAGCACTCCGGAGGCTGAGGCAGGAAGAGCGTGAGTTCTCCGTTGTTTAGGCTGTCATTGTAGAACTTATTACCGAGAGCCCAACTGATCAGAGTAGAAGTTCATCCTTACCTCCATCTACCCAACCCCTCAGGGCTCCTTGGAGACTAAGAGCTTGCCCGAGGGAGGCGGGAGGTTCTCCCAGGGTGGATGTGGGTCAAGTTACCTTAGTGTAGCTTCACCAAGGTCACCAAGCTCTGAGAGAGACACTGAGTACAGCGGAGACAGAACAAACACCCTCCACTTCAGGGTCCCTATACAGCGCTAAGGGAGGAGCCACAGGACCCCAACTCTTCCCCCCGGAGTTCAGTTGCAAAGCAGGCTGCACCAACAAGAAGCAACACAGAGCTGACACCCCCCCACACCCCATCCCCACCCCCAGCCCTGGCCACAGCACCTCCAGGGGCAAGCCCCGGGTGCGCAGCAGGACACTGGATCCCAGAGCTGCTAGCATGTTCCTGCAACTCACCCGCCTCTCTGGAAACAGCTCCCACCCACCCCCAGCTTGGCCCCTCTGGAGCACTTTGGGAGCCCCAGTCACCCACACTCAGCCCCCTAAAGGAGACCAGGAGGGATCTTGCCACAACCCAAGATACTCTGAAATGTAAAACTCTACAGTTTCCTTCCAGCTGTGGCGGTACATGCTGATGAACTCAGCACTCCAGGAAGCTGAGGTAGGAAGATCCAAGCTCCCAAAATAAAAAGGGGGCTGGGCAGCTGGATGTGTGGAAAGGCCCTTGGTCCCATCTCCAGTACCACAAACACAGAAAGATTTCCAGATGCTTTTAAAATGAGCACATACATTGCTGGGGATTTAGCTCAGCGGCAAAGCACCTGCCTGATGAGCACAAGGTCATGAATTCGATTCCTGGTACCAGAAGAAAAACAAACGAACCAAAAAATCAAAACATGGGGCTGGGGATTTAGCTCAGCGGCACAGCGCCTGCCTGGCAAGTGCAAGGTGGTGAGTATGATTCCCGGTACCAAAAAAAAAAAAAAAAATTTAAAAAATAAAAAATAAAATGAGCACACACCACACAGAGATGGACACAAACACCAACCCTAGGTGTTTTAAGTTAGAATTTGGAGTCCATAAGGCGCCACAGAGACCCCAGTCCAGTCGCTATGGGATTCGTCCCTGGGCCCCCTTTGCTAAGCTGCCTCTTCCTGGAGTAGCTCGGAGAGCTTGCAGCCGTGCCACAGGACATCAGCTGAGGGACACCTGTTGCTTCCGGGACATGTGTCCCGGAGCAGTTTTCCCTTCCAGTCTCACCCCTCATCCGAGGGGGCTTCACCCACGCAAACGGGGTCACCAGTCTGTTCCTGTGGGTAGATACCCTAGCTTGTGTGTTAATACGGGGGGCCCAGCAGACTCATCCCCTTCCTCGTCCACACGGGAGGACAGCGACGGCCAGAGAACACACAGTCCTCACAGCCTGGGACAGCACCACGATGGGCTTTCACAGCCCACCGCAGCTGTCCACATGCGGGGGTGGGGGTACGGCATGCCAGCTGTCAGTCCACAAAAGGTCAGAGCGAGGAGGACCAGCTGCCCACACGGGAAAATCAAGAGGAGCCACAGATGTTAACACCCTCCTGTTTCCTGTTCCCGCCCCTTCTCCCCGGAGTTCTACCAAGCCCGCACCAGTAATTATGAGGAACTGTGAGCCAAGCATATGGGTGCACGCCTGTAATCCCAGGACTCCGGGAGGCTGAGCCAGGAAGACTGCAAACTGGAGCCCAACCCTAGCTAGTGACTTAGCAAGGCCCTGTCTCAAAAAAGAAAGAAAAGAAAAGAAAAAAAGCTGAACTGGACATCCATGCACACTAGGGCTCCAGCACGTGCACACGTGTGCACACACGCGCGCGCGCACACACACACACACACACACAGGCAGCCAGCAGCACTTACAGCACTGTCTGCTGCTTACCCTCGGGGTGAGCCAAGGCTGGCACAGGACCTTCACCCCCTTCCCTGATGTCGTCCTTGGCAGGCACGGGTGAGTCAGGCTCTCGTGCTTCTCGCAGCTGGCCTCAGTGAGGCGACAGTTCTCCAGCTTGCAAAGTCACCCCGGGGGTGAGACATGAGGCAGCTCCACCCGAACCTTCTCACCAGCTCCGGCGGGCTCCGCCCGAGCCCCTCTGAGCACCCCGCAAGGCCCTGTCCTGCCTGGGCCACAGGGGCCCCGTTGGTTCCGCTGGCCTGCACCCCTGCCCGGGGACCGCCACTCTCCCTCCCCGGGCCTAACCGCCGCGTGCCCGAGCGAGGACTCCCCCACCCCCCCGCCCCTGACAGCCGCCGCGGGGGGCAGCTGGGGAGCCGCAGGCCCCGCACAGGCCCCAGCTCCTCGCCGCAGATCTTGCTGTGGGACAGGCCCAGGCGGGTCCGGCACGAGCTGGACTGGAGGCTGAAGAAGAGGGCGTCGCGGAGCGGCAGGGAGGCAGGGGAGCCCAGCCTGTGGGGGGAGAGTCAACCCCCAGGACAGCAGGCACCTGAGCCCTCAGCTGTCTGGAACACCCCAACACCCGGTGCCTGGACAGACAGCCAGCGGCCCGCGGCCGCCCTCCCAGAGAGCCGCATTCTCTAGCAGCACTTGCGGCGGCGCCTCCCAGCCCTGATCGGAGGTACAGCCACCTGGGACTGCACAGGAGCCCGGCGGCCGCTGCCCCTGGGCTGCGCGGTGGACTCGCCTGGCCCGCGGCCCGGCCCCGTCCCGCACCGCCGCAGCAGCACAGCAGCACCCACCAGTCAGCCGGTGCTGACGGGCAAGATTCAGCCGCCAAGCTGACCGGAAAATAGGAAAATTAAAGAGGAGCAGCGAGGTCAGCGGTGCACGAGTGGAGCGCTGCGTGGACGAGGGGAACGGGCGCTCCGGGGGGCATGGGGCCAAAGGCCGCGCGATCCACCGCCGCCAAGCCCCGCCCCTCACCTCAGAGTCGGCACCCCTGAGTCTAAGCCCCAGCCGGGCCCCCTGCACACAGCAGTGGGCTGAGTCAGGTTACAAAGCGCTGGAGCAACGCGGTGCACCTGTGCCCCGCGCACCTCCTTCGCTCCCTTCAGGCCAGGTGTCTTCCAGGGCCCCCGGGCCCGCACCTCCAAGCCCGGCTCCCCGCCTTCTCACGCGCATCTATCACCCAGAGACCGGAGAGGCCCCAGCTCCCTGTGAGCTGCCATCCCCGCAGGGAGAAGCACAATCACTCCCAGGATGATGTCCCGCATGCGGCCGGGGCGGGCGGGCAGACCCTCTGCCCCCTCCACCGCAGTGCCCGCTCTTGGCAGGCGGATCCGTGTACCCTGCGGCTTCCCCGCGGCTCTGTGCCAAGCTACGGCCACCCAGGCTCTGCGCCCTAACTTCTTAGCAAGGTCTAACCTAGCCCTACCTGTGTGACAAGCTGGCCGCTCTCTCTCCTTGCGGTGCTGGCAACTGAACCCAGGCCTCAGCACTGAGCTGCATCCCCGGGCCTGCTTGATTTCTCATTCTGAGACGGGTCGCACTGAGTCGCGGAGTGGCCAGAGGACCTGAACTTGCAGGGCCGTTGTTCTACTTACAGCACTTTCTGCAGCTGGCAGGAGGAGCAGGCCGGGCTCCGGCACAGTAGCAGCACAGAGGGCTCGCTCAGGGAGCCCTGGCTGAGGTCCAGAAGGTGCGGGCTCTCGCTGCAGCGCAGCACGGTGCAGAGATCTCTCCGGGCAGAGAGCGCGTCTCTGCGGGGCCGGGAGCTACGGGGCTCAGAGAAGAAAGAGCAGCAGATAGCTGGTCTCTAACTTCTCGCCCTCACCGCCAACATTATGCACCCTGCCGACAGCTGACCTTGCTGACATCTGTCATGGCAATTTATCCCGTGTAAATAAGTGTCCTTAGAGGACTGGATGAGTCTTCTATAGAATGCTGGTCCGGAACTAGCACAAGCGTAGGTTGAAGAGGGTATCATCTGCCTGGAATCCCAGCACTCTGAGGCTCCTGCACCCGGAGCACCTCCAGCTCCTCAGGGTCCAGCAGGGCCTTCTGCACCCACGGCGCACGCGCAGCCAGGAGGCTTGGCGCACAGCGGAGTGCGCAGGCGTCGGCTGGGGAGCAGCTGGCCGCAGAGGAAGCTCAGGAACAGCCGCGTGGTCACCACCCAGGCAGCCTGGGGCGCCCGGCCAGCCCAGGCTGGACAGGGAGGGGCTGGGGTGCAGCTCCCAGTGGGCAAGAAGCCCAGACTCCACCCCCAGCACTGCCGCAAATTCACGTATTATTAACTGTGTGATTGATAAAGGAACCAGCGGACGGTGACACTGGAGGACGTCCTGCACTGCCGTCTCACACGTGGCTAGTGGCGCTCACCTAAGGAACCTGCATCGCTAGCCAGTGGGTACGTTTTCCTGGGGTGAAACTTGCACACATTTGCATCTGCTCCAGGGTCTTCACTCCCCCATCCTCAACCCAAGAAGTTACCGCTGGTCAGATCTGCTGAAGATGCAGGTTTACCACTTTCACCAAGTCCCCAAACATGGGTGTTAAAAATAAAAAACCTCTAGGACGCTTAGACAGGAGGACCGAAAGGTTTTGTTTTGTTTCTTGTTTTTGTCTTTTTGAGACAGGGTCTCGCTATGCAGTTCAGGGGCCTTGAGCTTACTTTGTAGCACAGGCTGTTCTTGAACTCCCAGCGATCCTCCTGCCTCAGCCTTCCCAGTGCTGGGATTACAGGTGTGCACCACCAAGCCCAGGAGGGTTGCAAGTTTAAGCCCAGCCTGAGCGACATGGGAGACTGTCTCGAAAGGGCTGGGGATGGAGCTCACTCAATGCAAAGGCCCAGGGTTCAATCTCCAGCACAGCAAAGAGAAAAAGTGGTCTAGGGAGGAGGTGAGGCTCAGGGCTGAGGGCTGGATGAGCCACAGTGAGGCCCTGGGTCCCACCCCTGCCCTGTGGGGGGAAGAGGGCACTAAAATGCCAAGGAGGAAGTAACACCCAGAGTGCAGCTGTACATGATGCCAACCAAGGCAGAGAAATGAGCACCCTCTCAGAGGGAGGCTCCAGAGATGAGCACACCACCCACACAAGAGACGAGTGGCCTGGTGCGGTGGTCCACGCCACTGAACCCAATCATTAGGGAGACTGAGGCAGGATGATCACAAGTTCAAGGCCATCTGGGAAGATTATCAAGACCCTATCTCAAAATAATGTAAAAAGAAAAAGAAAAAATCTAGAAATAGTCTGGCATGGTGGCACACACCTGTAATCCCAGCACTTGGGAGGCTGAGGCAGGAGGATCCTTGCAAAGTTCGAGGTCAGCCTGGGCTACATAGTGACTTCAAGACCAGCCTGGGGCTGGGGATTTAGCTCAGCGGCAAAAAGCGCCTGCCTGGCAAGCGCAAGGTCGTGAGTTCGGTTCCTGGTACCGGAGAAAAACAAAAACAAAAACAAAAACAAAAAAAAAAAAAAAAAGACCAGCCTGAACTGCATAGCTAGACCCTGTCTCAAAAAGACAAAAAAATTTTTTAAAATTAATAAAGAAATGGTGAGGTGGGTGTGGTGGCTCCCGCCTGCCGTCCCAGCACTTGGGAGGCTGAGACAAGAGGATTGTTTGGAGCTCAAGGTCAGCCTGTGCTACATAGTGAGCTCAAAGCCAGCCTGAACAACACAGGGAGACCCTGTCTCAAAAATAAGTAAATAAATAAATAAAAGTAACAAGAAGTGGTGAACATTGGCAGAGCTTTGCTTACCCTACAGAGATAGCCCTGTGGTAGAAAGGGAAGGCCCCCAGGCTCACAGGTGGGCAGCTCCCTGGGCCACTGGGGGTGGTCTCGGGCCACGCCTCTAACCCCAGCCCTGAGGAGGCTGAGGCAGGAGTATTGCAAATTCACACCCAGCCTGAAAAACTTAGCAATTTACCAAGTTCTTGTTCCAAAGAATTTTTTAAAATGAAGGCTACAGATGTAATGTAGTACAAAGGCCCTGGGTGGTCTTCAGTACAACACACACACAAAAACAAACAAAAACAGAGTCAGTAGTGAGATTTGCATCACTCCACAAATCTACTAAACATGACTGTTCCCTTGAAGTGGATGAATTTTACTGTATATAAATCACATTCACTGGGCTACACAGTGAGTTCAAGACCAGTCAAACTACATAGTGAGACCCTGTCTCAAAAAAAAAACCACACTCAATAAAATTCAGAGGAAAAGAAAAAGAGTGCATCCAAAACAATAGAAAACTTTCTTTACGTTTGTTGTTTCTGCTATTTTCCTCCTTGTGTTCACCCCCACACACTTTTATTCCATTATTTACCCCATAAGAGTGGGTGAGAGTGTGAGTGAATATGTGTTTCTCCAATGACCAGTGATATTTAGCTTTTTT
Source organism: Chinchilla lanigera (assembly GCF_000276665.1). Classification (NCBI taxonomy): domain Eukaryota; kingdom Metazoa; phylum Chordata; class Mammalia; order Rodentia; family Chinchillidae; genus Chinchilla; species Chinchilla lanigera. The sequence continues at coordinate 1,903,222 of NW_004955567.1, forward strand.
CCATGTATTTATTTGCTGTTTGCACTTCTTCATCTGAGAAGTGTCTATTCATTTCAGATGCCCGTTTTTTGATTGGGTCATTAGGTTTGGAGAGGAGTCTGATTTTTTTTGAGTTCTTTATGTGTTTTAGATGTTAGTTCTTTGTCAGAAGAATACCTGGCAAAAAAATTTTTTCCCATTCTGTGGGTAGTCTCTTTGCTCTGTGGTGTTTCTTTTGCTATGCAAAAGCTTTTTAATATGATGAGATCCCAGTTGTTGATGTTGTTGATCCTTTCATTAGTTCCTGTGCCAGCAAGATTTTGTTCATAAAATCTTTGATGACACCTATGTATTCAAAAGTTTTACCTATTTTATCTTCCAGCAGATTAACTGCTTCTGTTTTAATATTTACATCTTTGATCAGTTTCAATTTTAGTTTAGTGCATGGTGAGAGATATAGGTCAAGATGTAACCTTCAGTATGTGGAAAGCCAGTGTGCCCAGCATCATTTATTGAAGAGGCTATCTTTCTTCCAATGAAACTGTTGGGCCCCTTTGCCAGATGTAAGGTAACTCAGCTTGTTTGGACTTGTTTCTGCATCTTCTATTTTGTCCACTGATCCTCAGATCTGGTTTTTTGTTTGTTTGTTTTGTTTTTGCCAGTACAATACTGTTTATTACAGTAGCTTTGTAATGTGACTTCAAATCAGGGATTGTGATGCCCCCACCTTGCCTTTGTTGCCCAGAATTGCTTTTGGTATTCTAGGTCTCTTCTGGCTCCATATGAATTTTAGGATCGTTTCTCTAGTTCTGTGAGGTATGCTGTTGATATTTTAATTGAGATTGCATTAAATCTTTACAACAGTTTTGGAAATATGGCAATTTTCACTATATTTGTTCTGCTTATCCCAAAACAGGGGGATATATTCACATTTTCTGATATCCTCTTTAACCTCCTTTTTCAGAGTACTGTAGTTTTCAGTGTATAGGTCTTTCATTTCCTTTGTTGAATTCATTCCCAAGTATTTCATTTTTCTTGATACTATTGTGAAAGGCATGGTTTCTCTATTTTCTTTCTCAGTGAGTTTGTTATTTGTGTACAGGAATGCTATTGATTTAAGTGTTGACTTTGTATCCTGCTGTGCTGCTGAATTTGGTTATTAATTCTAGGAGTCTTTTGGTGGAGTTTTTGAGGTCTTCTATGTACAGCATCATGTCATCCACAAATAACGATAATTTAATCTCTTCCTTTCCCATCCATATTCCTTTTATTTCTTTCTCTTGTCTAATTGCTCTGGTTAATATTTCCAGAGCTACATTGAGTAGGAGTGGTGATATTGGGCATCCTTGTCTTGCTCCTGATGGTATAGTGAACACTTTCAGTTTATGATGATTTAAAATGATGTTGGCATTTGGTTTGTCATAGATGGCTTTAGCAGACTGAGACAAAGATCTTCTACTACAATTTTCCTTAGGATTTTATCATGAGTGGGTGTTGGACTCTGTCAAATGCTTTTTCTTCATTTATTGAGATGACTGTGTGGTTTTTGCCCTTGATTCTTTTCGTATGGTGTATTATATTTATTGATTTGTGTGTGTTGAACCATCCCTGCATCCTGGGATGAGTCCTACTTGGTCCTGGGGTAAATTTGCTGCACCATTAGCTGCATTCTGTTTGCCAGGATCTTATTGAAGATTTTTGCACCTGTATTCATTAAGGAGATTGGCCTGTAGTTCTCTTTTTTGGTTGGGTACTGGTCTGGTTTTGGTATCAGGGTAATGCTTGCTTCTAGGAATGAGTTTAGGAGTATTGCTTTCCTCTCAGTTTCATTAAACTGTTTGAGGAACAGTGACATTAGATCTTCTCTAAATTTCTAGTAGAATTCAGTGATGAATCCATCAGGACTTGGGCCCTTCTTTATTGATAGTTTTTTAAATTACTTCTTCAATATCATTCATTGATATTGGGTTATTTAGAATTTTTATATCTTCTTGATTGAGCTTTGATATTTCATATGTATCTGGGACTATATCCATTTCTTCTGAGTTTTCCATCTTATTGGAGTATAAGTTCTCATATTGGTGTTGATTATCTTCTGGATTTCTGTAGGATCTGTTGTGATTTTACTCTTTTCTTTCCTAATTGCATGGATTTGGGTCTTTTCTTTCCTCTTTTTGATGAGGCAGGCTAAGGGTTTGTCTATTTTATTTAATCTTTCAAAAAAATAACTCTTTGATTCATTGTTTGTACTGTTTTCTGTTTTGGGGGGTTGTTTTGTTTCATTTTGTTTCATTTTGTTTTGTTTTGTTTTTGAGACAGGGTTTCATTATGCTGTTCAGGCTGGCCTTGACTTCACTTTGTATCCCAGGTTGACCTCAAACTCACAGCGATTCTCCTGCCTCAGCTTCCCAAGGGCTGAGATTACAGGCATGTGCCACCACACCTTGATCCTTGTATTGTTTTCTTAGTCTCAATCACATTAATTTTTGCTCTAATTTTTATCATTTCTATCCTGTACACACTTTGGGTTAATTTGCTCTTCTTTTTCTAGAAGTTTCAGGGTCAACATTAGGTTGTTTATTTGAGTTCATTCTGTTTTCCTTAATTCTTTTTTTTTTTTTTTTTTTTTGTACCAGGAATCAAACTCATGACCTCAGCCTTGCCAGGCAAGCACTTATGCCCCTGAGCTATATCCCTGGCCCCCAAATTTTTTGTTTTGTTTTGTTTTTGATTTTTCTTCTGGTACCAGGAATCAAACTCACGACCTTGCACTTGCCAGGCAGGCGCTTTGCTGCTGAGCTAACTCCCCAGCCCCTGTTTTCCTGATATAAGAATTCATCACTGTAAATTTCCCTCATATGACTATTTTCATTGTGTCCCATAAGTTCCAACATGCTCTATTGGCATTATCATTCAGTTGTGGAAACTGTCTAATTTCTTCTTTAATTTTATCTGTAACCCATTGGTTATTCAGTAGCATGTTCTATAATTTCCATATGTTTTTATAATTATTGTGGTTTCTTTTGCTATTGGTTTCCAATTTCATTGCACTATGATCTGATAATCTGCATGGGATAATTTCAGTTCCTTTGCACTCAGGCATGTTCTATGAACAAATATGTGGTCTATTTTGTATAAAGTCCTATGTGCTGCTAAGAAGAATGTGGTTTTTGTTGTTTAATTTTATAAAAAAAATTTAAGTCCATTTGTTCAGAGATTTGGATCAGCTCTGACATTTCTTTGTTCAGTTCTTGTCTAGTTTATCTGTCTATTTGTGACAGTGGGGTATTGAGGTCCCCCACTATAGCTATATTAGTGTTTACCTCACTTTTCATATCCATCAGTGTTTTTTATATAGTTGGGTACACGGGTACCTGGTGCACATGTATTTGATTGTCATCTCTCCCTCTTGGATTTCTCCCATAAAAATATGTAGTGGCCTTTATTGTCTCTCTTGAGCACTCTTGGCTTGAAATCTACTTTGTCTGCAAACAGAATAGCAACCCCTGCTTTTCTTCTGGGCTCCTGTTGCATGGGAGTATTGTTTTCCATCCTTTAACATTCAGGAAATTAATTTCTTTTTGAGTTAAATATGTTTCTTCTATGCAATATACTATTGGATCTTGTGTCTTCATCCATTCTGCCAATCTGTTTCTTTTGATTGATGATTTGAGACCACTCACATTGACGATTTTAACTGACATGTATTGACTTTTCCTTGTCCGGTTATTTTCCTTTTACTGGTTCCTTTTTTTTCCCTCCTATTTAATTGTTTGCATTGCTTAGTGGATTCATTCTATTGGGATTATTGGGATTAGTGTCTTCATTGTTTCTTTCTAGAATACTTTTCCGAAGATTTTGGAGTGCTAGTTTGGTGGTCATGAATTTCTTTAGGTACTCTTTAATATGGAAGTATCTTATTTCTCTGTCAGTTTTGAAAAACAGTTTTGTAGTGTACAACAATCTGAGTTGGAGGTTGTTTTAGAGATTGAAGTACTACAAACTCTCCTTGACCTAAGGGTTTGTGTTGAGAAGTCTTCTGTGATTCTGATGGGTTTTCCTTTATAGGTGATCTGTTTCTCATCTCTAACAGCTTTTAATATTCTGCTCTTGTGTTGAATTTCTGGAAACTTGACCATCATATTCCTTGTGGATTTTTTTCTGACCATGGCTAATTAGGGTTCTGTATGCATCACTTATCCATTAGTCAAATTCTATTTCCATGGTTGGGAACTTTTCTGCTATTACTTTTGTGAACAGGTTTTTATGTCCTTGATTCCAATTAATCTTGTATTATTCTTCTCCGCATCATCCAGCAGCTGTTAAATTGATTTTTTCATGGTCCCTTGCTATTTTTAAGATGTCTTTCATTTGATGTTTATCAACCACAGCCCTGTCTTCTAGACCTGATATTCTGTCTTCACATTGGTTGATTCTGCTGTGTATGCTCTCAATAGAATTTTTAATCTCCTGGATATCTGTTTGTGTCTGTTCTATGGCATACAGTTCCTGCCTATGTTGGGCATTCATGGCTTTTCTAAACCCCATAATTATTTTATCTCTCTAGAGATATCTACCCTAGTTTCACTGATCACTTACTTTATTATGGTCATCATGTCTTTAGCTACCTGTGTGATTATTTCTGATGCATTTTCATCTAAAGATTTATTCATCTGCTTTATTACTTCTGCTGCTATCGTTTCATAAAATTCAGGTGGGAAGCTTTTGGTGTCTTCCACCTCATTGCCCTCTGGGCTTGCTCTGGGTGAACTGGGTGTTTTAGATGACATCTCATGCCTGTATTTTTTATCATTTTCTATTTTTATTTTTGTTTATTTGTTTTTTACATTGAGGCTTGTAATTTTTTTAAGGTATGTAGCTTTATTACTAGTATCAAGACCTGGTTAGGTAATAACTACTTTTCAGAGGTGTCTTCTAAGTATAGATGGTTTTGGCCTTTGAGTCTGTCCTAGGATAATACCCATTCTGCCTATTAGAGTTGAGAGGTTGCAGCCTCTTTTATCTGGCACCCAGTTCTTTGGTAGTGGGCTGTAGTATTGCTCATTGCCCCCAGACAATCCAGGTATTGGCATACAAGGAGGATCAATTGATTACAATAGCTATGTCACATTGGCTAACTTTGTACCATCAGTAAAAACTATAGTATCAAACACAAAGTGGAAAATGACAAACAGTAATAACTTTCACCTTTAACCCTAGGTACAAGATTTATAGTTACATAACAAAAATCTAAGACAAGTCAGAAAATTGCATACCATAAATATTCCTTTGACAGAGCAATTTACCTCTTTTCACCATAAGGCAGTATTTAGTCATGTCAAGATATAATTAACTACCTGTTGATTCATAAAGGTAAGTGATATGGGTGTGAAAGTAGGAAGGAAAAAGAGCAAAAGAAATAGATTATGAATGAAAATGCAGTGGTAGATGTCAAGAATGTGGTAAGATTAATGTAAGAAGGGGTCCTGCTAAGGAGTGAAGGGAAATTAGTGGCATTAGATAACAGTACAGAAACAACCAACTGGGAGAAGGATAAATAATAGGAAGTGGGGATAAAACCAAAGGAAGAGAAAATAAGAAGAAATACTAAGGGAACAGGTTAAAATAGAGAAGGTAAGAAAAGAAGGGGAGAGGAAAAGGTGCCTATTCAAACACAGAAATCAAAGTAATATTAACATGAGGGAACAAGAAAATGTGTGGTTAAACTCTAACCTCTGCCATAAGCAAAAAAAGTGAAAACCAAAAACATACCAATAATAGAGGGGGGGTCGGTGTCCTGTGTATTTACAGATAGCTGTTTCCTTCCCAGGTCAGTTGTCTTTAATCTCACCAGTCACATTCCTCCTTGTCCTTCTTTACATACTGTGAGTTTGTACAGAGGTTACTCAATTCAAGGAGCTTCTCTGTGTAGTTTATGGCATCAGTTTAAGCTGGAAAACTGGACCAGAGAAGGTGTGGAACCTTGTTTCTAAGGCTTCTTTTGTGGATCCTTCTTGTTGGGGATCGATGCTAGTTATCAGATGGGTTTTTCTGTGTCTGTGGGACAGGCTCCTGGTATATGAAGACTCCTGTGGGTGCTCAGACCTGACTGTCAGTTCCACGAGAGCTCAAAGGAGAAGCAAATCTGCCCAGAACTAACAGTCAGATTTCTACAAGCCCAGCGAGGGCATACAGCTCTGGGTGCTGTCTCACAGGTGTCCAGAGTACCAGGCAGAATAGGCACTCATTAGTCCTTGATGCTTACCCAGGCAGAGGACTGGCCTATTGTATTAGGCAAGGATGTGTTCAGGTCTGTGGCTGAGTGCAAGGTGGAGGCTCTGCTTGGCCCAGGGTGCTTGGAACACCCTGTGTAAACCCTGAGTGCCCAGGCAGTGGGGTTAAGTGTCAGAGTCTCTGGTGGGGCTAGGATTGGAGCAGGTCAGTGAGACCCCAGTGCAGGCTCAAGGGAGCCCGGAGTGCTGGAGATGGACTCAGGTGGACCAGTGTTAGTGAGCTGAATGCATGTCCCAGTTTGGGTGGCATAAACTGCAGGCTCCCAGTGGTAACTCAGGGGCTCAGGGCCCAATACTGAAAACTTCTAACATAGGCAGCAGTTGCTTATCAGCTTAGAGTCTGAGAACAAATGGGCAAGTCAGGGAGGGAGCAGCTCTCTGGTAACTCACTGCTGGAGTATGCTGGGGAAAAGTGCTGCCAGGCTGAGATGTCCTCTGTTTAGGGAGGGTACAATGAGGCAAGAGGACGTATACCCCAACACTACCCTGTGTGGCTTGACTCTGCCTCAGCATTTGGATCCTGCCAGCTATTTGGGATTTTCTCAAACTGGCAGTTACTGCACTGGGTGAGGGCTGAGACCCAGCACAAAGCCCTATGAGACTACTCTGGATCTTTTAAACTACTGCGTGAATGTTCTACAAGCTATAAGTCTCTTCTTTCAAATTGAGCTTTTGCATCACAGTGTATGTCCCTCCCTTTCTTCCATTACCTGTATTTTTAGTTGATTCTCTTAGATTCACTGACATGACTCCTCTATTTAGCCATGTTCCAAATCTCAGCCCCCATTATTTATATTATTTTATTTTGAGACGGGGTCTTGCTGTGTAACCAGGACTGACCACAAAGGTGTGATCCTCTAACCTCAGCTTCCTGAATAGCTCGAGTTACAAGTGTACACAGCCATAACCAGTTTGATTTTTTTCTTTATTATTTTTTTCGGGAAAAATCACACCTACCCTCATGTGGGAGACCTTCCTGTGACTTGTGGCTTCCGATCTGTAACCTCCTCAATATTATAATTCCTGGTTTCTGCCATGCCCCTGCCCTCCTGTCCTGTCCTGTGGGTCTCACTGTCTCCCACTCAGTGTCTCTGACTCTGGAGCAGCCCTCAGCTACTCTCCCACCTGGAGCTCCCCTATATGGGGGACACTGTCAAAGCTTTTGTGGACTCAAAAACACTTCATCATAGAACCCTCCCACCTTATATTAGGAGCTCCAAGAGGCCACCATGGGTTCCCACCATGCCTCAGATTTGTTCCTGGAATAGCTGTAAGAAGTGACCATTCAGTTGCGTCTGTGGAGCCACAGGGCCCACAGGGAACAGAGCCTGGACCTGCCCTTTTTGGCACTGCTGTGAGTCCAGGCTCAGAGGAAGCTTGTGTTCTCCTTCCTTAGTTATAAAAAGCAGTCAGATTGCTGCAATGAGCCACACTGGAGTGTGACCTTCCCTCCTGAGGTCACCACAGGGCTGGCAGGACTGAGAGCCTGGGTATGCGGTAGACCCCTAGGATAGAGGGAGGCACCATGTGAAATGGACTCGCACCTCTCACATTGTCTCCAGGGCTGGGCTGTGAGAGGGAGCACCCCTGAGAGCAGACCCCTTCCTGAGAACAGAGCCCGGGGCTGGGACCCTGAGTGTCCTCTCACCTGTCACCACTAGCTCCAAGGCATCACTGCATTCTCACCAAACAGATGGGTGTGATAATAACAGTGATATCACCCTGCATGGAGCTCTGTCATAAATGAGATGGGGAACTTGACCTTGTTCCTGGGCTCCAGTGGGATCTTGTCTCACAGGGTGCTGGGCTTCCCTCTTTGCACAGATGGTACAAAGGTCACAGACCAGAGGGTCACAGACTTCCCCCATGGCATCACAGATGCTGGCTCAGCCCAGAGCTCGGGTTTGGTAAGGGTCCCTGCAGGGAAATCCCAGCTGGGTCCCAGTACATTTCTCCTCCCCTCAGATCCCAGCTTTCAGCCCAAGGACCCTCCAGACCTCCCAGCACCTGCCTACACCTGCTGTGCTCCATCCTCACTGCCCAGTGGCAGCCCCTTGTCCCCAGGAACACCCCAGGTGCTCCCCACCGTGGCAGTCATCTCCCTGCCCTGGAGATGCTCCAGGGAAGACGCAGGTTCCTGCTGCAGGTGGATGAGAGCAGCGCCAGCTGAACCCTGTCTGTGCAGCTCCATGGAGCCGTGTGCTGGGATTCGGCATGGAGGAGAGATGCAGGGTAATAGGGCAGCAAAGCTGACTCACTTCCTGCTCCCAGTGTGGGTTTCCTGTGCTAAACCTTCCCCTTTATGGACTTTCCCATTTCGTTAGCAGTGAGTCCACTTGCTTCTCCCTGGGAAAAAATTTCTGAGCCATTCTTGCATCCTCAGGGCCCGTGTCTAGAATGCTCCTGAGGGTGCTGTGGCTGATTTCAGTTTAACGCCCGGTTACCATTCTCTATGATGCCCTGAGCTTAGCATCTCTCTCTGAGCACTGTTAGAGAAATCATGGGGTCCATGGTGCTGGGACACAGGCAGGCTCAGCCATGGTTAATTTTCAGAACATGGAAAACATGAGTTTGGGCCATGTGAGGTCCATGGCATGAGACCATGTTTGTGCCAGAAACAGGTCCCCATCTGCTCTGAGCACTTAGACATGGTCTGTGTAATATGTCTGCAGCTTCCAGATCGTTGTGGCCATGAAAAGTAGGAAAGAAGGTTCGCAAATGAAGAAGGACACAAAGAAGAAAGCTGACAGGCCACTGGAGTCTTGGCTCATCAGTGAGTCATTAAGGAGATGGCTTTCTCCTCTCTCTGGGGGTGGAAGTGCGGCAGGACACTGGGGTTGGCAAACGCACTGTGCACAGGGCATAACCTGTCAATCATAGCCAGGACTCGCACACAGAACTGCTTTGAGCCCTGCACCTGGAACCAATCAGAGTGCTGTCTTCAATCTTCTCCTGAGAACTCAAGGAGATTTCTGATAGGACGGCCTAGACCTGACGTCAGCGTGAGGAGTGGTAGGTAAAAAGATGGCCGCCGCTGTGCCCTTGCCCACGGAGTGCTCTCTCTCACAGTGTTCTGTCCCCACCCTGTAGAGTGTGCTGCTTTTCCAATTCTTAACTGGCCCAGACCCGCTCTACAGAGCATGTTTCTTTTCCTGTCTTTAGAAAGGGTAAAATTTCACTACATTTTCATGCTGGTTTTGCCCAATTCTTTGCTCTGGACAACGAGAACCTAGAAAAAAATCTCTAGAAAAAGTCCCCAGAACCCCAGGGCTGAGTAACAAAAGTTCAGGGCTGTAGGTGAGGGTTGAAAGCTGTGCTCCTCTTCCTCCATTTGTACAGATGGACGCTGAGATCTCAGCTCGCTGCCTAGCGACCATGGTGAGCACTGAGCTGCCTCTCCATGTAGGCACAACACTCCAGTACCCTCACACACAGGCCTGACATGTGAGCACGAGTGTGAGGGTCGCATTGCACCCGTTACTGCAGGCACAGTTCAGGGCAGGGGCTCTGTTGGAAGCATGGACACCACAGGACAGGAGCAGGTGCAGCTTCCCCTGTCAGGCCTGATTCCGGGGTCAGTGCTGGAGAGACCCACGGAGGTCAGGTGCTGGGAGGAGAGACACCCAGCAAGAGCAGACAGTGCACAGTGTATGGGAGAAAAAAAGGCAGTTAGAAACAAGTGAGTTAGGAAGTGTGATGGTGATAGAATGTAGTACATTGAATTAATATAACTAAAAAGTAATTCTGGTAAGTTTTAAGTTTGCTTGCTTTAGCTCCTTGAAGTACACAGGTTGTCTATTTGAGATTTTTCATCTTTTAAAATGTAGACCATTAATACTATAAATTGTTCTCTTACTATATCTTTGGTTTCTCCCATAAGTTTTTATTTTATTGTAATATCACTTCTGTGGACTGACCCCTGGGGATCATACATGCTAGGCAAGTGCTGTACTAATGCTTTTTAAATTTTTGTTTTCAGACATAGTGTCCCTAAGGGAAACTTACAGAAACTGGCCACACTGGCCTTCAACTGGTCGACGTCTTGCCTCAGCCTCCCAGGTAGCTGGGGTTACAAGCATGCACTGCAAGGTCCTGCTCTTTTCTTTCCTCCTCCTTCCCCACCTCCACCCCTCCCCTTTCTCCTCCTCCTTCTCTTCCTCCTCCTCCTCTTCCTTCTCCTCCTCCTGTTCTTCTTTTTCTTCTTTCTCTCCTGTGTGTCTGGTGGATTTTTCTTTCAGGTTACTATGAGGTTTACATGAGACATGTTATATTTAACATAGTCTATTCTATGCTCTTAGCTCCAAGTATATACAAATACTCTATTCTTTCCCATACATTATGTTACTGGTGTCACAATTTACATGCTTTTATGGTGTGTATCTATGAACGGATTTTGTAGTTGTAGTTATTAATCTAGTGTGCGATTTATTTTAAAGAAAGTACCACATGCTACACACAAAAAATGTATACTCTGTTGTAATAGTGTGGAATACTCTGTAGACATCTATTAAATCCCTGTCTTCAAGGGTGTAGCTCAGTTCTGACATTTCTTTATTGACTTTTTGTTTAGTTGATCTATGTCTTTGCAAAAGTGTAGTATTAAGATCCATCACTATGACTGTGTTAGTATCTTTTCCCTTCTTATTATTCTTCCTTTTTTTTGAGTGGGGGGACACAGGATCTTGCTACGTAATTCAGACTGGCCTTGAACTCATAATGTAGCCCAGGCTAGCCTTGAACTTGAATCTGTCCTCCTGTCCCAGCCTCCTGAGTGCTGGGACTACAGGTGTGTGCCACCACACCTGGCCTTTACTTGACCTTTTATGTTCAGTAATATCTGTTTTATGAAGGTGGGTGTCCCAGTATATGGTGCATAAGTATTTATAAGTGTTATATCTTCTTATTGGATTGTTCCCTTAGCTAGTATATAGTGACCTTCATTTTCTCTGCAGATTAGCTTTAGCTTGAAATTTACAGTGCCAATAGTTAAAATGGCCATCCCTGCTTGCTTTTGGGGTCCTCCTATATGAAATATTGTTTTCTACCTTTGATTTTTAGCCAGGGCTATCTTCTTTTATTAGATGAGTTTCTTGAATGCAACAAAGTATGGATTCTGTTTTTTGATCTGGTCTGTTAATCTGTGTCTTTTAATTGGGCATTTGAAGCCATTGACACTGAGAGATATTACTGAGGGATACTGATTAAGTCCTATCATTGCTGTCTTTGTTGGTGCTCCTTTGTTTTTCTTTTCCTATTTTTTTTGTTGTTGTTGTTGATGTTGATGTTGTTGTTCTCTATTGATCCTGCTTGGGGTTTTCACTCCATCTGGGATTTAGTTTTGTTGGTTTTGTCATTTCTTTCTAAAATACTGTTGAATATTTTCCGGATTAGTATTCATCTATCTCTTTGGGTTGGTTTTTTTTTGTTTTGTTTTTTGTTTTTGTTTTTGTTTTTTTGGTACCAGGAATCACAAGACCTTGTGCTTGCCAGGCAGGTGCTTGTACCACTGAGCTATATCCCCAGGCCCAATATTCATATATCTCTTGAGCTGTTCTATTTCACAAAATGTCCTTATTTCCTCATCTATTTTGAAGGAAAGTTTTGCTGAATATGCTAATGTGTTGGAAGTTGTTTGCTCTTGGAGCATGAACTCCTTAAATCTCTTCCAGCCTTTAAAATTTATGTTGAGGGGGGCACTGGTCTTCTGGCTGGCTCGCTTCCTGCCTCGTAGGTGCCTGGAGCGAGGGCCCACGGAGCAGGGGGAGCCACACAGTGGTGAGCACTGTTGCACACTGGCCCTCAGGCCAGCCGCCACTGCTCAATTGAGAACTACCACGACACAGAGAAACAATGACACAATTGGCTTACCATGCACTGGCTGCAGATGTCCACCCATGGACATGTGTGAATCATTCAGACATGGAGAAACCCTTGGGAATATGTGCCGTACAACAGGCCACTCTTGCTCTTGCCATTGAGACCCAGAAAGGTCCAGAGTCAGCGGAGGAGCAGCTGCTGAACAAGGACTCAGAGAACATGAGAATGCAGACTAAGCCCAAGGAGTCAGAGGTCCTGCAGACTGGGGTCATGAGAGCAGCTTGGAAGCTGTAAACCAGGAGGACCTTGCACAATACCTGCAGAGACTCCCTGGAAGCCATGCTTCTCTGACAGTACAGGCTGTGGTGGAGCTCCGGAGAAGTCTGCAGCAGGATTCCTGCTGCCTGTGCTGACAGTTGGGGAGAGGACACTAACTGGTTGTGGGGTCCCAATGCGATGGGAGGCTAGAGAGAAAACACTCCAAAAAATGGCTTTCGCCCCAGATGACTCACTTGATTTTTGACAACCCTTAGGCTGTAACTACTTGTTAGATCCTTCTTGTGTATCTCTGTCTTCCTGAGAAACCACTTCAAAGATACCACCATGTATTACAGCACCCATTGATATTTTCCTACTAATCTATCCATAACTTTGCAGTGTTTGTATTGTTCCTATCCTATTTCATAAATGGATGCATATCTATCATTATGTGTTTCCTACAACAACCATTGAGAAAAGTTAATGATTATTCAATAGGTCACTCATGTATAGCTCTATTTATTTTCTTTTGAAGATGCCTAAGTAGAGTACAACAACTATTGATAATCTCCTTCCTCTTTTGTCTGTAACTCACTATTATTTGTCTATTTGTTTTCCTGACAAACTATCTTGTAGATAACAATATGTGAAACAATAACCATTGATAATTTCCTACCACTTTGTCTGTAATTTGGTAAGCCCCCCTATTATTATGTTATCCTTCCTTTACTCTTTAGAATAAAAAATAAATAAATTAATTAAATTTATGTTGAGATGTCTGCTGTAATTCTAATGGGTTTACTTTTATATGTGACTTTTTTGGGGGGGTTTTGACTGTTTTCACAATTCTGGGGTTTTTTTTACATCTGGCAATTTAATAATAGTATGTCTTGGTGAGGTTCTTTTTGCATCATGACCATTTGGTGTTCTAGAAGTCTTGCTTACTTCTATGTTGAACTCTTATATTTGGGAAATTTTATATTATTAGTTCTGCAAATATATTAATACTTCGTTATTAATACTTCGTTACAAGTTAATAATACTTATCGAAGTATTATCTTCAATAATACTTGCTTTATCTTCCAGCTGTTCTCTAGCTCCAATTAGTCTTAGGTTGGTCTTCTTAGTGTCATCTAGTAGCTCTTGGATGATTTTTCTTGTTCCCGTGTGTGTGTGATTCCTGTGAGTACTTCATCATAATTTACCATTTTGTCCTCAGGTTTAGATGAGATCAGGGTGATATGGCAGTAGACTGCCCTCAGATTTAAACACTCTGTCTTCACTTTTGTCATTTCTGCCATTTATGAATTCTATACAGATTTTTATTTCAGGTACTTTTGTGATACCTTTTCATGATTCTATATCCTTGGCATATTAGTAAGTCATGTTTCAAATCATTTTGGTCATCCCTTCCCATTTTTTATTTGTTTACCCCAAATCCACACTCGGAATTTTGAGTGGCAGTTCCACAAACCTTTGGGTGGTTTATTTTGAAATTGCTAAATTTTTTTATCTTTCCTTAATCTTTTCATAGAGATTTGCTACCTGGTATTTGCTTTCCCCTTCATTTATGATCCCTTGATCTGCCTTGAGAGAGCTGGGAGACCTTGGTGGAGGTCTGCTGCCTTGATTTCCCACAATCTGGTGTATATACTTATTTTGTTTTAATTTTTTTATTTTTCCCACCTTTTTTTTTTTTTTTCCTTTTTTGGTACTACAGGTTGAGGTCTACTAGGATAGGCAGAGCTTGTAATTTAGATGAACATATTTAGTAAGATACTTCCTCCGATGTATTTTCAGGTTTATATGTCTAGAGATAATATATATCCTTTCAGTTATTTAATTTAAGTGATTTGGACACCATCAATACATTTTGCAGAAAAAAAAACATTTCTGGTTATAACATCGTCAACAGCTCTGCACAGATGTCACTTATGTAGGATAGACCTTGCATTTGCACTTTCACCCTTCATCAATACTCTATGCAGACTATGTTCATTTATAGTTAACAGTTGTTCTGCAGTGTGGCAGCAGAAGTGGGAGGAAGAAGTTGAAGGCCAGGTGAAAGTGGAGTGTGAGTCAGCAAAGGGAGTGGTTGGTAGGGGTGAATAGTAATAGGTAGAACAAAAGAAAACTTGACATGGCATCAGACTCTGTTGGGAGACTTATACTTAAGCTTAAGGGTTAACTTTTTAAGTTTTATTTCAAAGATAATTTAAAAACAATAAAAATGATACAGAATTTCAAAACTAGATGACAGGAAATTGACAATCATTACTATATTGCATATTGTTATCTTTAAAATAGTTGCTCAGATTACCTATAGGCATGCAAATTTGCTAACACGGTATAGGCACTAACTGATCCTTTCAATGAACTAGTAGAAATTAGTAGTACAATTATCTTAGCTATCATATATCATGTATATCTTGTATGTATCATATATGTCATATATGTCATATATGATATATCATGTATATGATATATATATTTATTCCTTCCTTCTTTTCTCCTTTGCCTATCCCAGTTGTTCTTTCCCTTTTTTTGACACAAGGTCTCACTATGCAGTTCAGGCTGGCCTTGAGCTCACTTTGTAGCCCAGGCTGATCTCAAACTCAACAATCCTCCTGCCTCAGCTTCCTGAGTGCTGGGATTACAAGCATGTACCACCACACCCGGCCTGTTCTTTCCTTTTGTGCAGTTTCTTTCCCTTTCACAATATCTATTGTACTTTTGGTATCTTATTTACTCTTTCAGGTTCTTACACTAAGGAGACAAAATGGTGTTTACACCTGTGCATCTGATTTATTTCACTTATGAGTATGATTGCATCCATTTACCTACATAAGCCTCAAGTTAATCTTTCTTTATAGCTGAGTAACACTTAAGGGTTAATTTTGAAGTTTTAAGCAGATATCTGTTGTGGCAAGGATGAGACATAGGAGGAGGGAGATGTACTTTGTAATTGAGAAACCTATGTGGCTGTCAGACCCTATTGATTGGCTTGCGTACTTGTAGTGTGGAAGAGGTATGGGAGGGCAGGGGGTGAGGTAAGATATGGAAAGGAAAAATGAGCAGGATGGGGAGGATAGAAGTAAAGATATGAGTGACTGAGAAAAAGAGTGAAAGATAGAAAATTAAACTTTTCACAAGAAGCATCTGTATAGCAGGAAAAAGGATTAAGAAGGACAATAATAGGGTGACTGTGGGGGTGGGAGGTGAAGAAACCAGACAGGAAGATGAGAAGAGGGAGAGAACCTAGAAAACCAGCTAAATCATAACAGAATTAGAAATAAACATAACACATAGCCAAACAATACAAAACCAACCCAAAGAAACAAACAAGTGTCCCCGCCCCATCCAGAAGGTATCTGGCAGGACTTCGTTCCCCAGCTCGCAGGCACGCAGGCAGAGGCTGACGATGACTCAGGTCTAGCATTGGGAATTCTTCCCATCCCCGCACATGATGGTGGAATCAGCAGGCCGATTCACTGACAAGGACAGAACAACCAAGTCTCCAGCAGGTGTTCTCACTGTAGCTTTGTGATATAACTTCAAATCTGGGACTGTGATGCCTCCTGCTTTGCTACTGTTACCCAGAATCTCTTTTGCTATGCTAGGTGTCTTCTGGTTCCATATGAAGTTTTGGATTAGTTTCTCTAGATCTGTGAAGAACGGTGCTGATATTTTGATTGGGATCATGTTAAATCTATATATCAGTTTTAGAAGTATCACCATTTGGACTACATTGGTTATGCCTAGCCAGTAATGTGTGATATGTTTCCAGCTTCTGATGTCCTCTTCAACCCCTCTTCAGAGTGGTGTAGTTTTCACTTGGACTGTCTTTCACTTCCTTGGTAGGTTAATTCCCAAGTATTTAGTTTTTCTTGATGCTACTGTGAATGGTATGGTTTTTCTAATTTCTTTCTCAGTAAGGTCATTATTAGTGTATAGGAATGCTATTGAATTTTTTGTGTGTAGATTTATATCTTGCTATAGTGCTGAATTTGGCTACTAATTCTAAGGGTCTTTCAGTGGAATTTTTGGGGTCTTGTAAATAAAGGATCATGTCATTTGTAAATAATGATACTTTGATTTCTTCCTTTTACATATGTATCCCTTTTAAATCTTTCTTTTAACTCATTGCTCTGCTTTATATTTTGAGGACCATATTGAAGAGAAATTGTAATAGTGGTCATTCTTGTCTTGTTCTTAATTTTAGAAGGAAAGCTTTTAACTTTTTCCATTTCTTATAATGTTGGCAGTAGCTTTTGTAAATAGTTAATGGCTTTTATCAGATTGAGATAAGGTCCTTTTAAACCTATTTTCTTCCGGATTTTTAAAATCATTTATATCCATGTTGGATGTTGTCAAAGGCTTTTTCTAAGAGCCCAGAATGTGTGGTCTCTTTTTTAAAAGATCACATGATTTTAGTCCTTGTGGCTGTTTATATGATGTATTACATTTGTTGATTTGCATATGGTGAACCATCTTTGCATCCCTGGGATCACTAGCTCATGTTGGTATAGGATCTTTTTTATGGTTTGTTGCATTCCATTTGCCAGTACCTTGGTGTGGATTTTTCCATCTATGCTCATTAGTAAGATTGGCCTGTACTTGTTTTTGGTGTGTTCATTCTCTAGTTTGGGGCTCAGAGTAGTGCTAACTTTCAGGAATGACTTTTGGAGTATTCCTTCCCTTCAATTTCATGAAAGAATTTGAGGAGTATTGTCATTCAGCCTACACTGAAGTTTTTGTGGACTTTGGCATTGATTCCATCAGGTCTAGGACTTTCCTTAGTTTGTAGTTTTTTTCTATTAATGCTTCAATTTCATTGCCTGTTACTGGATTATTGAGAATTAGTAAGTCTTTTTTGGTTCACTCTTAGTTATCCATATGCATTTAGAAATGTATCCATTTCTCTTGGGTTCTCCACTTTATTGGCATACAGGTTTTTGAAGTAGTTGCTAATGATCTTCTGGATTTTGGCATTGTTCATGGTGGCTTCACCATTTTCATTTCTAATTGCATTGACTCACGTGTCTTCTTTCCCTTTTTTTGTAAGATTGGCCAAGGATTTATCTATTGTTTACTTTTTCAAGGAGTAAGCTCTTTGATTCATTGATTCTTCTTATTGCTTTTTAGTTTCCCTTTCTTTGATTCCTGCCCTGATCTTTATAATGTCCGTCTTTGTACAGGTTCCAGATTAAGGTTTTCTTGTTCTTCTAGGGCCTTGAGATGCATCATTAGTTTATTTATTTGGGCTGCTTCTGTTTTTCTGATATGGGAATTTACAGCTATAAAATTCCACTGTAAAACTGATTTCATTCTGCCCCATAAATTCTGGTATATTGTACTGGCTTTATCATTTAGTTGTAGGAACTGTCTTACTTCTTCTTTAATTTCTTCTGTGACACATTGATTATTTGAGTGTATTGTTTAATTTCCAAATACTTGCATAATTTCTATGGGTTTTTTTTACCATCTCTTTCTAGTTTCATTATAATATGATCTATTAATATGCATGTTAAAATTTTTATTATTTTCCACTTACTTAAGCACACTCTATTGGCCAGTATGTGGCCTATTTTTGAGAAAGTTCCATGTGCTGCTGAACAGAATATGTATTCTGTTGTTGTTGGGTGAAATGCTGCATATGTATCTATTACAGTCATTTGTTCAAAGGATTAGTTCAACATTGATATTTATTTATTGACTATTTTGTTTAGTTGATCTGTTTGTGTTGATGTTTATCTGACATTTTATGTCCAGTATTGTTTTTTAATTGGATGTATTATTATGTGGTGCATATACGCTTATCATTGTTATCTCTTCCAGTGAGTGGTTCCCTTAACCAATAAGTAGTGACATTCTTACTCCTTTTGATGAATTTTGGCTTATTGTCCAGTTTGTCTGAAAATAGGATAGCTACTCCTACTTGTCTTCAGGTTTCCATTGCATGGAATATTGTTTTCTATCTTTTGACTTTTAGTCTATGAATTTTTTCTTGGGTTAAATGTGTTTCCTGTGTACAGTATACTGTTGGGTCATCTTGCTTCATTCTGCTAATCTCTTTCTTTTGATTGGTAAATTGATACTGTTCACTCAATTTCAGTTCCTCTTAGTCTTCTTTGAGTCATCTAGCAACTGTTGGATCCATTTTTTATGTTCTCTTGTTGTTTCTAAGGTATCTCTTATTAATTGACCATTGACACAGCCCTGGCCTATAGATCTGACACTATGCATTCACACTGATCATTTTATGCTGTGTGTAATTTTAATAGAGTTTTTAATCTCCTGGATTTCTCTTTGGAATTTTTAATGGAGTCCCATTTTTTTCTATGCAGGGCATTCAAATTTTGCATCTGTTTTTTAGCTCTACCAGATTTTTATTTATTTTTATTAATGTCTTCTCCACACTTACTGATTATTTGTTCCATTATGGTCACTATTTGATTTAAATTATCCAAGCATCTTATTGAACTGTTTTATCTCTATTGATACATTTCAGAATTTTTGGCTTTGTAGTTTATGATTTCTTCTGCCTAGATAACCCTTGATCTGGTTTGAGGGAATTGTGAGTTTTTGGAGGCATTTCATTGCCTTCTCTTTTCATCTTTCTTTCTCTCTTTCTTTCTTCTTTCCTATTTATTTATTTATTTATTTGGTGTGTGTGTTAGGATTTGTTAGGATTCATTGGCCCAGTCCATGGTTCTTCGGGAGATTGCTGCAGTATTGCTTATGGCCCCCAGGCAATCCAGGTATTGTCATACAAGGAAAACCAACTCACAGCAGTAACTATGTCACCTTGGATATAGTAGTAAATTCAGTGATAACAATAGCGTGAAGTATGAATTGGATACTGGCAAGCTCTGAGAACCACTCATGAACTGCCCTTAAAACCTGAACACAGAGGTCTATGATTTTAGTGAAGACACTTAGTTCACCCAAATATAGACCTATATAATTCAGACCATTAATTTCTGCTAGATGTAGGCAGCAGGGAAAAAGCTCAAATATACCAATGAACTAAATGCCTTCTCCTTGAGGTCCATCCCCCCAAGATTATACCCACCAAACCTGACCTCCCACCACAGTGTACAGGATCTGTGCCTTGCTATGTGTTAGAAGCCCAGTTTATGGGATTGTGTATCCCACACACGCAGGACAGTCTCCCCTCAGTTTGTTGCCACAGATGCCAATGATCTGTGGAAACCCCCTCACAGACACACACCCAGAAATGCATTCTTCTTGTTTTCCTAGACATTTCTCAATGCAGTGAAGTTGAAAATGAAAACTGAGCATCACAGCAGTTCTAGTGCTGAGGAACTTCCTCAGAATTGTTTCAAGAAAGTTTTTATCGCTTCCGTTTTTGAAGCACATTGCCTTATGATCCATCTCAACTTTGGGTGCATATCAAAAGCATCAAAGTCAGAGTTTGGAGAGATACCTTACTCACATGTTAACGGCAGCATTACTCACAGCACCAAGATATGAAACAACCTAAGTGTCCAGTGATAGATGAGTGGATTTGGAAAATGGAACATTACTAACCCTCAAAAATGGAACAAGTTCGGCCCTGTGTGACAGTGGGTGTGGTTCAGGGCCCTGAACATTCAAAGAAGGACAGATATTGAACAGTGTCTGTGAATGAGGAATCTATACTCATGAGACACAAAACCAGACAGCAGAGTCAAGAAACTGAAAAAAGAAAGGAGAGCCCTCCACCCTGTCCACCCCACAGATACCACGGCCTCATGAGCCCTGAGAGGGAGGTGGGAGATCCCTCCCCACACCTGCCACAGATGCCAGTCTCACAGACCCTACAAGTGAGGAGAGAGACCCCGCCTTGTCCCTGCCACAGATGCCAGAGTTTTGTGAGTCTTGTGTGGGAGGAGAGAGGAGATACCCACAGCACAGGGTAACAGAGGTGACAGCCAAAAGACGGACCCGACTGAGGCTGAGACCAACACCCAAGAAGAGAGTTTTGCTTCAGGACTAAAGTGTTATCCTGTGACTGGGTGGGAGACAGCCTTTGGCAAACAGGCTTAGGAAGAGAAAGAGCTAAATAGGGAGCTCCTGGGACCCACTGGGAGGCTCAGCCTCAGGCAGGGAGATTACAGGTCCTATGTGCTCTGGTGGAAGGCCAGGCTTTGCAGATAATCTTCAGAGGGGATGGATCTGAAGAGGATGACATTGAGCTCAGTGGTAAGTTTGAGCTCTAGGGCTGACCTAGGAATCGTCCCCAACAAAGAGGTTGTTGCTGTTGCTCCTGACCAGTGGCATCCTTGCTTCCAAACTTAGCAGCTACTGACAGGTGGACCTGGCTGGGATGGGCCCAAAGTCAACCTCTGCTTCACACTCACATTTATCTGTGAGTGTGGCAGTACTGGAGCGAATCTCTTTTATGCACACAAGGAGGTGGTTCTGTGCTGACCGTGGACCCTGGGCAGTCAGCTGAGAGCCTAGTGCCCATCTGTAAAATGGGAGAGAAGGAGCACAGCCTCCAGTCCTCACCTGGAGCCCTGACCCCACTCTCCCGCCACAGAAAGTGTGAAATACTCTCCTTAGTGACTCTTCTCCATTTCAGAACCTTCATTTCTGTGTTTATTGTCATGACCATGATATACAGAAGCTTCACACATATTACTTATGCTATTTCTAAAAGCTCAAAGCAGACGGGGAGCTGTTACTGGGCACGTACATGGTCCAACACCACAGGCTTCTCATATCCCAAACCCATGTTTGAAAATTAACCATAGCTGAGCCTCTGCTTATCTTCAGCACCACTAACTCCTTGAACACTCTCGGAGTGAGGTGAGGACAGCAAGGCGGAGATGAAGAAGGTGAGGTTCAGAGAGAGATGCTAAGCTCAAGGCAGCCTAGACAGAAAATGATGACCAGGCACTAAGTCAGAATTAACTCCCACAAAACTCAGAAACGAGGGCACCCAAGAGGCAACAATGGCGCAAAACTTTCTTCACAGAGAACTGGGGTGAATTCAGTCGTGAGAACGAAAAAAGGGAAGTACAAGAAGGGAATCGTTCAGTAAAGGAAAGCTGCATGAGAGTCAGGAAATGAGCCTCGTTTCCCATCTGTTTCCCCGCTTTCCCTCTGTGCTCAGCCCCATAACCGAGCTCTAGGTGAGCTGCACAGTCAGGGCTCGGAGCGTCTCTGCTCTCGTCCACCTGCTGCAGGAGCCTGTGTCTTCCCCGGAGCATCTCCAGGGCTGGGAGATGACGGTCATGGTGAGGACGATGGTGCTGTGCAGATGGACGGGCTGAGGGAGGGAGGGGACCTGTGGGGGGTTCTGAGAGGAAGGACTCGCCCTGGGCACCGTCCCCTGGCGGGGCCAGCTCGGGCAGCCTCCAGCTCTGTTGGCTGCTGTGTCCTCGCCCTCAGTGAGATGAACGCAAAGTAGCAAGATTCAAAAGGGAGGGAAAGTCCCACATCAGACCCCTGCCTGCCCCAGACCCAGAGCTGGCAACAACACAGACTGCCGATGGGGAGGGCAGTGCCTGTTCATGCGGGGCGGTGCTGTGACAGACTCATCATGGGCCCCCCGTCCCGAAGTTCCCACACCGCATTCGTCCGTGGGGCCCGCAGAGCAGTGTAGTCACATCTCTCTACAGATCCCGTGATCAGCGATTGGAGAAGCCATGAGGCCCTCCTTCATGGCCCTGCTCTGCGTGGGTGAGATGGGAAAAGGGGAGAAGACACCCTGGTCTGGGAGAGACCCCACCTTACAACCAGGCCCTGGCCTGTCAGTAGACTTAGGCGCAGGAGGCTCAGGGAGCAGAGGAGCTACTTGCGCTCCAGGGTGAATCTCTCACAGGGAACTCTCTTCCAGGGCTGAGTCTGGGCCCCAGGACACGAGTGCAGGCAGGTGAGTGTCTCCACAGCTGTCCCAGGTCCCTGCTCCTCCTGCGGACAGGGGTCGCCCCTGGGCAGTGGGGATGGAGCACAGCAGGTGTGGGCTGATACTGCAGGGTCCTGGAGCTGAGAGCTGGGATCTAAGGGGAGGAGGAAGGTCCTGGGACCCAGCTGTGATTTCCCTGCAGGGACCCTGCCCAAACCTGAGCTCCAGGCTCAGCCAAGATCTGTGATACCACAAGGGGAACCCGTGACACTCTGGTGTTTGTGGACTCTGAGGGCTGAAGAGTGCTATCTGGTGAAAGAGGGAAGCTGAGAGTACTGGAGGACCCAGAGCTCACAAAATCTGGTGAATAGTGCCAAGTTCTCCATCCCATCCATGAGAGAAGATGATGCAGGAAGATACTACTGTTACTATCAAAGCTCTGGTGTCTGGTCACAGCCCAGTGATCCCCTGGTGCTGGTGGTGACAGGTGAGAGGACACTCAGGGTCCCAGCCCCAGGCTCTGCCCTCAGCAAGGGGTCTGCTCTCAGGGGCATCCCCTCTCACAGCCCAGCCCTGGGGACAGCGTGGGAGGTGTGAGTCCATTTCACACGCTGCCTCCTTCTCTCCTAGGAGTCTACAGCAAACCCAGCCTCGCAGCCCTGCCCAGCCCTGTTGTGACCTCAGGAGGGAACGTCACCCTCCAGTGTCGCTCACAGAAGGGATTTGACAGGTTCGTTCTGACTAAGGAAGGAGGAGACAAGCTCTCCTGGATGCTGGACTCACGGCAAGACTCCAGTGGGCAGGTCCAGGCCCTGTTCCTTGTGGGCCCCGTGACCCCCAGGCAGAGGTGGATGTTCAGATGCTACGGCTGTTACAGTAACACACCCCTGGTGTGGTCGGAGCCCAGCGACACCCTGGAGCTCCTGGTCTCAGGTGAGGGGGGCACAACCTTTCCTTTCAATGACTGTGAACCTGATTCAGCTCCAAGACAAGGCCAAGGAGATGAGAGGAGCCGGGATCCTGAGCTCAGTGACGGGGGTGGGGGGAGGGCAGAACCTGTAAGTGGCTCCTCACGTTTCCTCTGCTCTTTCTGGCTCAGAATAAATGGCATCTGCTCAGCCCCTCCCTGGGCACTGTGCAGCACAGACCGGACACCCTCTCCCCTGATTCCCCGCAGGGATGCTCCCCAAGCCCACCTTCTGGGCTGAGCCATGCTGTGTGATCCCCTGGAGGAAGCCTGCGGTCCTCTGGTGTGAGGGAACCCTGCAGGCCGAGGAGTACCATCTGGATAAAGAGGGAAGGCCGTCGCTCTGGGACAGACAGACCTCGCCAAAGCCCCGGAACAAGGCCAGGTTCTCCATCCCATCCATGACAGAAGACGATGCAGGAAGATATCGCTGTTACTATCGCAGCTCTGCTGGCTGGTCAGAGCCCAGTGAGCCCCTGGAGCTGGTGGTGACAGGTGAGAGGACACTAAGGGCCCAGCGCCAGGCTCTGCCCTCAGGAAGGGGTCTGCTCTCAGGGGTGCCCCCTCTCAAAGCCCAGCCCAGGGACAGTGTGGGAGGTGTGAGTCCATTTCACATGCTGCCTCCTTCTCTCCTAGGAGTCTACAGCAAACCCAGCCTCTCAGCCCTGCCCGGCCCAGTGGTGACCTCAGGAGGGAACGTCACCCTGCAGTGTGGCTCACAGAGGGGATTTGACAGGTTCGTTCTGACTGAGGAAGGAGGAGACAAGCTCTCCTGGATGCTGGACTCACAACAACACCACAGTGGGAATTTCCAGGCCCTGTTTCCTGTGGGCCCTGTAATTCCCGACCACAGCTGGACATTCAGATGCTACGGCTATGACAGGAACAAACCCCAGGTGTGGTCCAACTCCAGTGACTCCCTGGAGCTCCTAATCTCAGGTGAGAAAATCTAGTCTAATACAAAAGATTTTGAGTTATCAAACCCATGGACAGAGTCCGAACTCAATGAACTCCGAGCTGGTTCAGAGCATCTCCTAATCCAGAGACCCTCAGTGAGGGACAGTGAGACCCACCGGGCAGGACAGGAGGGCCAGGGCACGGCAGGAACCAGCCCCTCAGCCCGGATCCTCCTCCCTCCAGGGCGGTCCAGGAAGCCCTCCCTCCTGACCCAGCACGGCCCTGTCCTGGACCCTGGACACAACCTGACCCTCCAGTGTCGCTCTGACCAAGGCTATCACAGATTCGCTCTGTCCAAGGAGGGGACAGGTGAACTCCCTAAGCACCCTGGCCGGCAGCCCCAGGCAGGCCTCTCTCAGGCCGACTTCCCCCTGGGCCCTGGGAGCCCCTCCCACGGGGGCCGCTACAGATGCTACGGTGCACACAGCCTCTCCTCCGAGTGGTCGGCCCCCAGTGACCCCCTGGACATCCTGATCACAGGTGAGGAGCCCAGGGCTCAGTCAGGGACCCAGACCCTGCCCAGGCCCTGCTGGGGGAGCCCAGGAGGTGATGGCCAGGGTGGGGGTGGGTGTCAGGGAGAGAGGCAGAGAGATGGGGGAGGGCAGGAGGGGCAGAGTCAGAGGAAAGAGAGACAGGCAGAGACCGAGGGTCCTCAGAGACAGCCCTGCTGAGGCCTCAGCTCAGAGCAAGCTGGGGCCGCCCTCACCACCCTCCTTCTCTGCAGGACAGCTCCCGGGCACACCCTCCCTCTCGGTGCAGCCGGGACCCGCGGTGTCCTCAGGAGAGAAGGTGACCCTGCTGTGTCAGTCCCGGACCCCGATGGACACTTTCCTTCTGTCCAAGG
>NW_004955568.1:0-7003 GCF_000276665.1 Chinchilla lanigera
AGTGCCCTGCGTCGTGGCGGCAGCAAGCTCGGCTGGCTGGAATCCGAGTGAAGCCGGGTCTCTCTGAGCGTGCCCCGCCTTTTCTTTCACCTCGCGTCCCCACCTCCGGGTCTATGGTCCGGTGGGTGAGCTCTTGCCCTGCGACTTGCTGCAGAACTCGCCTGTAGGTCCCGAGTCCTGGGCTCGAGGTTCATTCCTCCCGTGTCTCAGCCAAATGCAAGATCCACAAAGCGAGGTGCGGCCTCTCAGTCTGCCGCTTGGCTGTCTTGCACTAGGGGAACCGTGTTCTGGGCGCAGATAATGCAAACATCCGCGGGACGTTTGGAGTGCGAAGGAAAACTGAGAGGAGGCGCGAGTTCACACTCCACTGTTGCAATGGGTTTGGGTGGTACTGGTGCGCACCTCCCACAAAACAACCACCATCCTGGACCTAGTCCTGATTAACAACTACCATACATATTTATAACTCGTTTTATCACTCACTGTTTTCATTTTTGTCTTCCATCCTTTTTCTTCATTGTCTTTCCCTCTCTCTCTCTCTTTCTCTCTCTCTTTCTCTTTCTCTCTCTTTCTCTGTCTCTCTCTCTCTCTCTCTCTCTCTCTGTCTCTCTCACACTCCCTCCACACTTCTCCCCCTCCTTCCCTCTCAGTGGTGTAGGTGTTGGTACTTGTCACTGAACACTAGGCTTTCCCCCTGAACTAACTCTCTAGCCCCCCTGGTTTCTTATTTCATTTTGAAGCAGGATCTGACTAAGTTAGTAAAATGCTCAGGCTGTCTTCAAAGTTGTGATCCTCCTGCCTCAGCCTCCCATAGTGCTGAGACTGTAGGCCTGCACCAACATACTTGCCTTCTCTTTTCTGTGTAATTGAAGATTTTATCCCACTCCATGTTCTCTTCTGGCTTACTGTAGAAGTTGTGATTGGTTCATTAATGAATGATTGGGTACTAGAGGTTGAACCTGGGGTGCTTTACTGCTGATTCACATCCCCTGCCCTTTTCTATGTTTTATTTTGAGACAGGGTCTTGCTAAATTATCTAGGCTGAGCTCAAATCTGGAATCCTCCTGACTCAACCTCTTGAGTAGCTGGGATTACAGCCGTACACCACCCTACCAGCTGTTCTTATTCTTATGAGACAGGGTCTAGATTTGTAGTTCAGGCTGGCCTGGAACTTGGAATCCTCCTGCCTCAGCCTCAGAAGTTCATGGATACCAAGTGTGGTGGCACGTGCCTATAATCCCAGCAGTCAACAGGCTGAGGCGTAAGGTTTTCTGCAAGTTTGAGGCCAGTATGGGCTACACAGTGAGTTCAAGGCCAGCTTGAACTGTATGGCAAGATCCTCTCTCCAAAAGTAAAGTTCTTGACTTATACATGTGACCGCACTCAGCTATTTCTTTATAATATTTTAGCAGTCATCCTGTTGTGCACAATATATGTTCACACGTAATGTATGCCAACTTTTGTTTTGGTTCTTGTAGCACTGGGGACTGAACCTAGGGTCTCATGCATGTTACATAGGCACTACCACTGAGCCACATTCCTAACCCTAATCTTTTTTTTTTTTTTTTAAGAAAGGTTCTCCCTATGTAGCCTCGTTTTAAACTCAGGCTGACCTCAAAATCATAGCGTTTGTCTTGCCTCAGCCTCCAGAGTGCTGAGATGACAAGTATGGACCACCAGGCTTGGCTAATATAGAATTTTAAAGTTTAGTTCATTTCAGAAATTTCCCAAAATCAATTTCTCAATTAAATCACTTTGGAATTTCCAAAGAGCCCCTGTACTATTTCAAAAGAACTTATTCTTTCTCCTTCTAAAAACAGAGATTTCACTGTCATGATGCTTATTTTATCTGTTAAATTTGCTTGGAAGTGTTGTCAAATAAGAAATGATGTTTGAGTTGAGGAAGCATTGAGCATGCACCAGGCCCAGTGGCTGAGGGTCACCCCCCCCAAAGTGTTCATTTTATTTGCATTATATTTATATGTGTGTATATATTATTGATCCATGTCCCAGAACTTGATGCCACTCCTGCTGTGTCCTGCAAGAACATTATCAGTCATAAGTTCAGTTACTATGTTAAAATGAGATATTTGAGGTTATCTTAAAATATCATATTTAAGATCTTGTATGTCCAACAAAATTTCCTTGTTACTTTGCATTATTATTGTAATGGACTTTAATCAGATCTTTAATCATGGCCCTTTTAACCATCTTTCTTGTCTTCCACAGACAATTCGTTGTTTTACTACATGCCTCCCTAATTCCTTTTGCAAATAACTGTGATCCTAAACTATTTCATGAACTTATGAAAAGGCAGACTTATGAAAAGGATTGACAGGTAGCAATTTCTAACTTCAACATCATACAACTGGACTTGATAAGAATTTTCCAAAACTCTCGTGAAGAAACAGATTGATTCATAAAGCTGTTAACCAAACATCAACTGCAGTGATAATTACTGGGCATGGTGGTGCATGCCTGTAGTCCCAGCATTTGAGAGGTCAAAGCAAGATGATTACCTTAAACTGAAGGCCAGCCTCGGCAACATAATTAGCTCAAGATGAGACTGTCTCATAACAAGAAAAATCGGAACAAAACAAAAACATAAAAGTGACACAAGTATTAATTCTACAGGACTGAATGAACCAGTGAAGAATTGTTTTTTGTGGCCTTTTGTTTGAGATATTGCTTTTTCCCACGTTTTATTTTCAAAATCTAAGGAAACCTTTTCAATAAAGAGATTAGGGTATCTGTAGCTTACAACAATTTTGCCATTGTGTAAAGTCGATGAAATTTCTTTATGAAGAAAGATGAAACAATATTTTTTTCTCACTGGGCCATCTCTGGAATACTATCGATACTTCTGCAGGATACTATTGAGGACTTCTCTTCTTTTCGTGGCAATAAAAGTATTGCCAGAAGTTTAACAGGGATCTCTTCTCTTTGAAGTTGGCTATCACTGGAAAAATTGGTTCCACAGGCTTGACAAGAACACCTTTTTGAACATGTTCATCACACTGGCTATGACTAGACAGTTTGAAGCAATTAAAGTTGACTTTAGAGAGCCAATAAAGCTTCCTGGTTCAAGTGGTCCCGGGACCAGGCTTTGAGAGTCTAGGCTTCATGAAAGAAAGGCCCAGGAAAAAAAGACAATTTTGAGAAGAGAGGCATTCACTCAAATCAATAGGCTATTACAGGCAAAATGGCATGGCAAGCACTTGGCTTGCCTGGGCTTGCCGGCCAGGAGAGGCTTTCAAAGCCTGATATCTGGGTTGTTTATTAAAAGTTCCAACACAGCTGACTTCCAAAAGCCCAGGGAGCTCATCCATGTTCTTGCTGCACTTAGGTAAGTAATCAGAAGTATAAGGAAACTGGCCCTATCTTCCAAATAAATTAGTTTTACTGTGATTATCTCTAATAAAATTGGAGTAACTCTAGAGGAAAACTTTACATTTCCACAGAAAACTATGGTATATATATATATAGATAGATAGATATAGATATATATAATTTTAGTCTTTTTTTATGGTCCTTGCAGTTTGGGTATCTAGAATCTGCCCTGTTTCTGAAGCCTTACAGGCTGGAACTGAACTTCTGATGTAAAAAGTGAGAGGACAACCTTTGAAGCTAATGTAAGGGCCACTTGATGGATGGACCTAGAGCCCAGATTTCACACCAGAGCAATCAACACATAACGCAGAAAATACTCTTCAAGCCCAAATCTAAAATTCTTCTAGACTCACTTCCCTCTGGCCTCCTGGAGTGAGTTTTATGTTCATTCCAGCTGTGGAGACTTTTCCTTTTGTTAATTTTAGTTGGTTTGTTTTGTGGGGCCCTTGGCCAAAGAGCATATGCCGGCATATTCCAGTTTCCTCTCAGTGGTCACCACTAGTTCTCCCTGGTATATTATGTTCTTTAAAAGGTCTTAAACACATGTCCTCTGTCTCCCAAGCCATTAGAGTGTGCCTGATATTCTGCTGGTCTCTAGCCCTAAGGAGAATGATGCAGAAGGATTGTGGAGGAGGAGGAGGTAGAGATCATCCTAGGCTACTCATCAGTTCAAGTTCATCCTGAAATACAGAGTAGATCCTATCTCAAGCAAAACAAAATGAAACAAAAATATGTTCGATGGACATACTGTGATCAGAGCAACCAAGAACAAGATCAGCAACAAAAGGAACATGTCTGCAATGAGCCTGACATGGTGATTTACATGATCCTCCCTGAGACAAAGACAAACCAGCCAGGACATTCACAGAGAGTGGGGCTTGTACCCCTATTTTAGTGAATCTCATAAATAAGAGGATACAGGAAAGAAATAATTATTTCAACAAAAAACTTCATTGAAATATTTTTAGGCTGAGAAGGCCCAAAGCCTTGAGTTCCTTCAGGAGCAAACCAAAGTCAGCATAAACAGTGAAAGAACCAGAGATATTACCAAGCAAAAACTACCAACTAATGTCTAACCAGCACTTCTGCTCTAACCAATCAAGCAAATTTCCTGTTTTGCTTCCCAGGAACACTTTAGAATTTTTTACTCTCTTCTCCCTACCTGCAGTGTGTTGAGCTGCTTATAGTCAGGCTGATTTATGAACCACTGAATGCTCAAATTATCTTTTTAAAATTTTAATGTGCTCATATTCATCTTTAACCACCTAAGGTTACCTGGAGATCTATGTAACTGTTTTGCATGGTGGTGTCTTATATACATAAAAACTGGGGCCAGGGATATAGCTGAGTGGCACAGTGCCTGCCTGACAAGCATAATGTCCTGAGTTCGATTGCCAGTACCTAAAAAAATAAGAAAAAAAGAAAAAGGAATATATACATAAAAACTGCACCAACCTAAGAGAATTTGACCAAGGATATTGCTCAGTGGCACAAGCATCTGCCTGGCAAGTGCAAGGCCCTGAGTCCAATTCCCCATATCAAAAAAAAAAAAATTTGGACACAGACAGGCTATGACCTGGCAACCTACTCTTGGGAAGCATGACATATGTACTTTTTTCCTCTGGTGCTTAGAATGGAACACAGGGGCCTGGCACCAAACTAAAGCTCATCCCTTTCTAAAAATCTGAGCTATTTGTTGGTTTATAGACAGTATCTTCCTAAGTTACTAAATTGCGCAGTCTGGACTTAAACTTGCTATCCTCCAGCCTCAACTTCCCAAGAAGAATGCTGGGATTGTCAGTCTGTGTCATCACACCCAGCTGTACTTTATTTTTTAACTGTGTGATTTTTGAGTTGTACTAGATACACATTGGAATGGAGTAAAGTCAGTCAACTCAGAAAACAGTGTGACACCGGGTCAGCGCACTGGCTCCTGGCCTGATCAGTGTGGACTGGATTTGAGTCACAGCACTGTTTTACAGTCTGGCTTGAGTGTTTTATGCAAACATTAAACATGGTTGATTGCTTTTTATTTTAACTGAAAAAAACATCCTCCTGATCAGAAGCACTCCAAACAAACATACCAAAAGTATGCACAAAAATGGTTCTTCCTTCATGGCTGACAGGTCTTCACACAGAACAGGTAAGGTGCAAGAAAAGTAGTAGGTGCCATGTGACCAAGCAAGCCAGGAGTTCCAAGTTGAGCCCTGAGGATCCCGGGGCTTGGGTGGGCAGTGGGAAAAGTGTGAAGGGCAGGAAAAGGGAAATGACATTGTTTTCTGCAGCCATTTCCGGAGAGGAAAATGTGGTAAAGTGAGTGAGAGCGCTGGGTTTGCAAGGGATGCTTGCAGCACTCCTCCCTTGCCTTCATCCCCAAGTGGATGTGACTTCATTTTGTGAGGTCCCATGATTTGCCTAGAGTTAGTTGGTGTGCATGATGGGTGGTAACATCTCTGTGCTCACTTGTTACGCCACTGGAAATATTTGTATGGGTTCCATGGTGTAATGGTGAGCACTCTGGACTCTGAATCCAGCGATCCGAGTTCAAATCTCGGTGGGACCTTTCTTTTTACTTGGGCAGAAGACAATTTTCTTTCACAGTGTAAATAAGACTTGGCCTTGTAATGCCCAACACTTGGCTCTGGACTCCGACGGCTTGGAGGTTTAAAAAAAAAAAGAAGAAAGTGGGGCCTGGATTCTGCCCTTACATCTTGCAGGAAACAGGAAGGTTTGGGTCCAGGGATAGGAGCTGAGCGGGCGGGGGCTCTCCAGGTCCCAAGTCCTCCGGCTCCCTGCCCAGGAGTCTGCCTCGGGAGACCGGCTTCTCAGGGAGTCCCCGTTTTGGGGAATTTGCCGGCTCATCAGTTCCCTCGGCCCTGCCAGACCTGGTTGACACCCGAGGTCCTGACCCGGCCACCCAAGGGCCCACCGACTCTGCCAGAGCCACCCTGTGCTCAGGCGACCCTCGGGCTCAGGGCGAAGGCGCCTGGCACGGAAAAGGAGTCACGGATCCCGCGCCCCGTGGTGTCGCTCACTGGGACACCTCGTAACTGCCCCGCCTGTCTTGGGTCAGCAAGGTACAACTCGGAGAAATCGTCGGCGAGATCGCAGCCCTTGGTGACGGTGTCTCTGGGGTCCGTGGTTGGGGCCCTGAGAAGCAGTGCTGTATTTTATTCGGGCGGATTTTTGCATTCTACATGTTTGCTTGCTGCTTCTTTAGGTTCAGATTTCATTCTGAATTGCTAGCTCCGAGGTCTCCACCGCGACGATGCCGGCCGTCCTCGAAGAGCTTGGGAACGGGCCCCAGGGAGCGGGTTCCTCGTGGGAAGCGAGAGTCCTGCAGCTCGCAGCTTGGCGCCCAGGTCTAGGTGAAGGGGACTGGAGCGCCGGCCCTAGGGTTCTGGCACCGCGGGCTCCGCGCAGCCGCACTCCGCTCCGGACCAGAGGCCCCGGGCGCCACCTGGTGGGAACACGTTTCCCCCAGCCGGGAGGAAGCTTCAGAAGGATCCCGAGGGGTATAAGGATCGCGAGGGATTTTAGGATCCCGAGGGATGTAAGGATCGCGAGGGATTTTAGGATCCCGAGGGATGTAAGGATCGCGAGGGATTTTAGG
>NW_004955568.1:7339-30158 GCF_000276665.1 Chinchilla lanigera
ATTTTAGGATCCCGAGGGATGTAAGGATCGCGAGATATTTAAAATCTCTCAGGACACTAAGCACTAAGGAGCATCGCCGGTTTTTATATTTTTTATATTTTAGAAGTTAGAGCGCTTTTCTTTCTCTCTCTCTCTTTCACACTTTTTTTCTTTCTTTCTTTTTATGCAAAATATTTTATTTTCTTCGGGTCCCAGACTTGGGAGGAGGGCTCTCGAGGCTCCCTAGTGCCCGGAGGGACAGGGTTTCCCAAAGCCCTGATGCCAGGTGATGCAGGCGCTCGGGGCTCCTAGTGCTGCTCGCGGGTCAGCCTTTCGAAGAGGCGCTCGCCCAGCCGGGCCTCTGGCCGTCAGCCCGCGGAGGGTGGTGCGCCGGCCGCCCGTCTTCTGCATGAGCTTCAGCTCCTCCTCATCTAGAGAGTGGTTCTCCAGGAAATCGCAGAGATGGGGGAGTGTCTCCACAGAGCCCTAGGCAAGAAGATCCAGAGGAGCTTGGTTCAGCTGCTTCTCCAGGGTCAGGGCGGCCTCCACGGCGTCCAGGATTTTACCCCACTCATCTACAGAAGGTTTTCTGCACGTCTTGGAAGACAGTGTGGCCGCCGCGCTGGTTTTGCATCTTCAGGAGACGCGTGGCGCCCTCGCGTTTCTGCTTGGCCAGCTCGCGGAGGAAACGGCCCAGGCCCACCGGGGCCACAGCACCGAGGTCGAAGGAGCAGCCCAGAGAGGGGGAGGTGTAGCAGGCCCGCAGGGGCAGATTCACCGGGCGTTTGACGGCAGCCTCCAGCTCGGCGGAATTTCTCTGACGAATCTGAGAGGTCACCGTGTTCAGCAAGAAGGAGCTATCCTCAGAACGGTCTTGGCCGGTTTGGAAACAGGGTGAGAAGAGGGAATTCCCGGATGTGTTGAAGCAAGAAACAGATCCATGGGACCTCCGGTGGAGCCTTCCTTTTTTTTTTTTTTTTTTGAAACAGGTTTCACTGTGTAGTTTAGGCTGGCCTTGAACTGGGAATCCTGCCTCAGCCAGTGCTGGATTACAGGCATGCACCACCTCGCTCGGCCGTATAAAAATTTCAAGGTTTGTCCCTTGTACTTTGTTCTTATTTTTATTTCTTTGACTTTTTGAGATAAGGTTTCGCTGTGCAGTTCAAGCTGGCCTCGAACTCACTTTGTACCCCAGGCTGGCCTGAAACTCCTAGTGATTCCCCTGCCTCAGCCTCCAGAGTGCTCAGATTACAGGCATGCACCACCTCACCTAGCTCATCCTTTGTACTTTGCGTTTAAATTTTTTATATTCATATATATGTATCACTTTTTACATGGTTTTTTATTTTATGAAACAATAAAATTCCATAATCAAATCAGAGTAACAATAGTTATTACACTGCATATCATTGTCATCATGTGACATGAATTTACTTCAGTTTATTAACAAATGCATATATGAAAAAATAGATGATCTGTGAATCTAATGATACTTCTGAGCAAGAAACTGACAATTTATTCATGGAATTATATTTAATTTTGTAGCTATACCTTTACATTCTTTTTTTAATTTGTACATTTTAGATATAAATAATGACAATATTCATCATAGGGAATTTATACCTGTACATGATATATCTTGTTTCTTCTTTTCCCATTCCCCTCCCTTCCCTTCAACCCCTATTCCCCTTCTTATTTACAAAAGCTTTGCTTCCATTTTTTTCCTTCTATTCTCTTTTCTTATCCCTTCCTTCCTTTCCCCCACCCTCTCCCTTGTTCCCCTTCTTATTTAAATATTTTCCACCATTTCCCTATATCTACCATATATTTTGCTCCTTATTTACACTTTTGTTTTATCATACCAGAAAAAAAAATGCAGTATTTTACATGTGTCCAGTTTAATCCATTGAAGAGTATGGTCTCTAAGTGTATCCATTTAGCTAGAAATGTCTCAAGTTTATCCTACTTTATGGCAGAGTAGTAATCCATTGTATTAAAAATAACACATCTTCTTTATCATTTATTGGTTGATAAGCACTTTCGCTATTTCCAAGATGGAGCTATTACACACTGTGAACTCTAAACATGGGTGTGCACATATCGCTGTGGTGTGATGCTCTTAATTCTTTTGGGAAGATACAAAGAAGGTGAATACCTGGGTCAAATGGAACCTCTAGGTTTAGTTTTTGGAGGAAACGCCACACTGATTTCCACAGTGGTTCCACAGTCCAAGAAAGAATAGAATAATAGCTATTCTTTCTGGAATGAGATGGACTCTCAGCATTGTTCTACTTTGCATCTCTTGAATGACCAGTAATGTTGAACATTTTTTCATATATTTATTTTCTGTCTATACTTCTTCATCTGAGAAGTGTTTATTCATATCAAATGCCCATTTTTGGATTGTATTATTAAATTGGGGGCCTCTGATTGTTTTGAGTTCTTCATATATTCTAGATAGTAATCCTTTTTGTCTGCGGAACACTGGCAAAAGCATTTTCCCACTCTGTGGCTTGTCTTTTCACTCTGTTGGTGGTTTCTCTTGCTGTGCAAAAGCTTTTTAATAAGATGAGATCCCAGTTGTTGATTCTTTGTGGTAGTTCCTGTGCAATCGGGGTTTTGCTCATAAAGTCTTTGCCTATATCAAAGTCTTTGCCTGTATCAAGTTCTACTGATTCTATCTTGCAGCAGATTTAGTGTTTCTGTTTTAATGTTTAGATGTTTGAACTCATTCAATTTTAGTTTAGTGCATAGTGAAAAATATGAGTCTAGTTTTAATCTTTGGCCTATGTAAAGTCAGTTTTTCTAGTGCATTTATTAAAGAAGCTATCTTTCTTCCAGCGATGATGTTTGGTTCCCTTGTCAAAGATAAGGTAGCTGAATATGTCTGTAGTTTATTCATCTTGTAATCTGTTCCATTGACTGCAGGTCTGTTTTTTGCCAGTACCCTGATGTATTTATCACAGCAGCTTTGTAATACAATCTCCAGCCAGGGATTGTGATGCCCCTGCCTTGCTTTTGTTGCCCAGAATTGCTTTTGCTATTCTAGGTCTCTTCTGGTTCCAAATGAATTTTAGGACTGTTTTCTCTAATTCTGTTAGATGTACTATTGGAATTTTGATCAGAATTGTATTAAATCTGTATAACAATTTTGGACGTATGGCCATCAGAATACTGGTAAGGACAAATATGTAGATCCACAGAACAAAATTGAAAGTCCTAAAATAAATCCTTTTGTTTATGGTCAAATGATTTTATCAAAAGTGTCAAGCACTCTTTTGTGGAAAGTACAGCAAAGTGTTGGTTATCTACATGCAATCACCATACATCATATTATCTACAAATTAACCCAAAGTAGATTTAAAAAATAATGATAATTTAACTTTTTCCTTTCCTATTGTTATTCTTTCTTTTTTTTTGTCTAATTGCTCTGGCTAGTGTTTCCAGAACTATACTGAATAAAGGTGATAACAATGGACATCCTTGTCTTATTCTGGATATTAGAATGAAAGCTTTCAGTTTTTGTCAATTTAGTATGATGTTAGTTATTGGTTTGTCATAGATGGCTTTTATCAGACTGAGATAAAGACCATCTATTCAATTTTCTGTAAGGTTTTTAGCATGAATGGGTGTTGGACTTTGTCTAATACTTTTTCTGCATCTATTGAGATGATCATATGGTTTTTGTTCTTGGCTCTGTTAATATGGTGTATTACATTGAGTTATTTACTTTTTATTTTTTTAAATTACTTTTTGTCTTTTTGAGACAGGGTCTCACTATGTAGGTCAGACTGATCTTGAACTCACTATGTAGGCCAGGCTGGCCTTGAACTTTTATCAATCCCCTGCCTCCATTTCCCAAATCCTGTAAAGGCATGCACCACTGCACCCAGCCTATTACATTTATTGATTTGCATATATTGAACCATCCCTGCATCCCCAAGATGAATCCTGCATGGTCATGGTATATAATCTTGATGATTTGCTGCATTCAATTTGCCAGTATCTTATTGAGGATTTTTGTGTCCAATTTTCATTAGGAAGATTGGCCTGTACTTCTCTTTTTTGGTTGGATCATTCTCTAGTTTTGGTATCAGATTAATGCTTGCCTCCAGGAATGAGTTTGGGAGTATTGCTTCTCTTTCAGTTTTAGTAAAGTGTTTGAGAAATAGTGGCATTAGGCCTTCTCTAAATTTCTGTAGAAGTCAGCAGTGAATCTGTCAGACTTGGGCTTTTCTTTGTTGGTAGGTTTTTAATTACATCTTCAATTTCATTGACTGATATCAGTTTATTTGGAATTTTTATATATTCTTGATTCAGCTTCATAGGTATCTAGGAATCTGTTCCTTTTTCTGTGTTTTCCATCTTAGTACAATACAGGTTCTGAAATAGATGTTAATGATCTGGATTTCTGCAGATTCTGTTGTGATTTAAATTTCATTCCTAATTGCATAAATGTGAATCTTTAATTTTTGTGATAAGCTTGACTAAGGGTTTGTCAATTTTATTTAATCTTTCAAAGAACCAACTCTTTGATTCATTGATTCTTTGTATTGTTTTCTAGTCTTCAGTGCATTAATTTTTGCTCTGATCTTTATAGTTTCCTCCCTCATACTAGCTTTGGGCTTGACTTGCCCTTCTTTTTCTAGAAGATTGAGGTTTAAAATTGTGTTGTTTATTTGTGCTCACTCCTGTTTTTCTGATATGGGTATTCACTGCTATAAATTTTCCTCATAGGATTGCTTTCATTGTGTCCCATAAGTTCCACTATGTTCTATTGTCATTACCATTTAATTGTAGAAACTGTCTAATTTCTTCTTTAATTTTATCTGTAACCTATTGGTTATTCAAGAAGGTGTTATTTGATTTCCATGTATTCATGAAGTTCCTGTGGTTTCTTTCACCATTGATTTCCTATTTCATAGCACTATGATCTCCTAATATACATGAGATAATTTCAATTCCGTTGCATTTAATTAAGCATGTTTTATGACCTATTATGTGTTCTGTTTTAGAGAATGTCCCATGAGAAGAATGTGCATTCTGATGTTGTATGGTGGAACACTCTGTAGACATCTACTAAGTCCATTTGTTTAAAAGCTTGGTTCATTTCTAATGTTTCACTGTTGATTTTTTTCTCTAGTTGACCTGTGTATTTGTGACACTGGGGTATGGTGGTTCCTCCATTACAACTGTATTAGTGCTTATTTCATTTTTCATATCCATTAATATTTGTTTTATATAGGTGGGTGCATTGGTACTTTGTGCATATATATTTATGATTGTTATATTTTACTCTTGGACTGTTTCCTTAACAAGGATGTAGTGATCTTTTTTGACTCTCTTGATCAATCTTGGCTTGAAATCCACTTTGTCTGCAAATAGCATAGCTACCCCTCCTTTTTTCTGGGTTTCTGTCACATAGAGTATTGTTTTCCATCCTTTGATGTTCTGTGAATTGCTTTTTGAATTAAATGTTTCTTGTATGCAGCATATTGTTGGATCTTGCTCCTTGGTCCATGTGAACCAGTCTGTTTCTTTTGATTGGTGAACTGAGACCATTAACATAATACATAACTGATATGTATTGACTTACCCTTGTCATTTTTTTCCCTGTTGTTGGCTCCCCTTTATACTTCTCTTTAATTGCTTGACTTTCTGCCTTGCCTGTTGGATTCCTTCCATTGGGGTTAATGGAGTTGTAATCCTTGCTATCTCATTCTAGAATGTCCTTCAGAACATTTTGGAGTATTGGTTTGATGTGCATGTATTTCCTCAGTTGTTCTTTGTCATGGAAATGTCTTATTTCTCCTTTGAAATAAATGTCTTATTTCAACTTTGAAAGATAGTTTTGTGTGGCACATCAATCTACATTGGAGGTTATTTTCTTTAGGGCTTGAAATGCTTCACCCCAAGCTCTCCTTGATTTGAAGGTTTATGTTGAGAAGTCAGCTGTGATTCTGATGGGGTTTCCTTTATAGGTGATTTGTTTCTTTTCTCTAACAGCTTTTAATATTCTCTTTATGTGAAATTTCTGGAATCTTTACTATTATATTCCTTGTAGATTTTTTTAACATGGCTAATTGGAGTTCTATTATGCCTCAGTTACTGTATGTCAAATTCCTTTTCCCTTCTTGGGAAGTTTTCTGCCATTACTTCTGTGGACAGGTTTTTTATGTCATTTGTGCTACCTCCTGCTTTTTCATTGACTCTAATGAATCTTATTCTTTGTGTCTTCTAGCAGCTGTTGAACTGATTTTTCATGGTCCGTTGCTATTTTTAAGAAATCTTTATTTTCATGATTACTAGTTGCAGTCCTCTCTTCTACATCTGCTGTTATGTCCTTACATTGGTTTATTTTGCTGTATATACTTTAAATGCAATTTTTAACCTCCTGGATATCTGTCTCAATTTGTTTCATGGATTCCATTTCTTTCCCATATTGGGTGTCCATGGTTTCCATCATTTTCTTAAGCTCCTCTTTTTTTATCTGTAACTGATCTTAATTCAAGAAGCATGTCTTTCATTATGGGCACTGTGTCTGTAATTATCTGAGAAATTATTTCTCATTTGATTTTTTCTAGAGCTTCATTCATCTGCTTTGTTACTTCCACTGTAATCACTTTAGAGAGTCCAGTTGGGTGCCTTCAAATAGTTTGGATTTGCCTTTGATGAGCTGGAAGTCTGAGGTTCAATCTTGTTTAAGTGCCTTCTAATTTTCTATTTTTTTAATTCCCGGGTTGATGATTGCAATCCAGGTTTCACTATTGCTAGTATTTAGGGCCCTTAGGAAATGACTACTACTTATAGGTGTTTTCCAAATTTAGCTGGCTTCTAGGTTTTGAGTCTGTTGAAAGATCCCACTTCTTCAATTTATTCAGCATGGATAGTCACTATTCTCTTGGCCTGGCTCCCAGTTCTTTTGCACTACCCTATAGTATTGTTTATGACCCTTAGGCAATCTCAGTCTTGGTATACCAGGAAGAACAACTGATTAGAACAATTATATCGCCTTGGCTAAAGTAGTATAAGCAGCAATAACAATTGCATCAAACAGAGCCTAGAAAGTGAGAAACTTATAAATATTAATTTGCTGCCTTTAACCATATGAACTATATTTGTTGTTATAAAACAAAATCTAACCTGAACCAGAATATTGTATATAGTAAATACCCCTCAATATAGTGATTTTTACCTTCAGGGGAGAAAATTTTAAAAGGATTAGGGAAATAAAGAAATAAATGAAGAGGAATAGATTAGAAGTAAAGCTGGAAGACGAAGATTACTCAAACTTTGGGAAACTGGTGAAGAAGACGAGTGAAAGAGAAAAAGAAGCAGTAAAAACAGGAACAGAATAGAACAACAAATGTAGAAACCATGTTGACATTTGGCAGAGACCACTATGAATTGGCTCTGATTAGGATTTAATATTAAACAATTGGCTTCCCATGTTTACTTGTGAATTGTCCAAGGCCTATGCCTCTTGTATGGAGACGGTCAGTGGACTCATAGTAAGTGAATCTCTATGAGTCACTGGTTACCACTGAGGCCTATATTGGCCTGTGAAGCTGTGATGCCTCAAAGGACAAGATAAGGCCACAGCTAAGGACATTTGGCTCCAACCCCAACTAACTGAAAGGAGAGTGCAGCTGCAGGCTCCATACTCCTACAATAAATGCCAACCTAAAGATAAGATAGTTCTCCCAGTTGACATAATTTCCTACTTGGGAAAATATCTCCCAAAGTCCTGCTAGATTCCTCTAAGATTCCCACATTTTCTTCAGTATCCCCTTCCTTTGTTTGAAAATCAAATAAATGCAGACCACCCAGAGAAGTTCTTCGTCTTAGCCCCAGAGAATCTCTAATTCTGTTAGAGGGTTTAAAGCCTGGAGCCCCACAATCATATCCCTTGTCTCATTTATTTAAGCCTTCACCATCCACTCATTTGGAAAATTGCAGGCCTTATCAGGCCACAATAACTAAGGGATATTATTAAACTGTTAACTGGTGCCCAGACCAGGGACCTGAAGTCCTTGGATTGGGAATTTTTATTCTGAACGAGTAAGTCGACTTAGAGTGGAAAGTATGGGAGATAGAGAAGGCCTTCACAGAATAAAAACTTCACCAGGTATGCCTAGAGAAGAGAGGGAAGAGAAGCATTCCACAAGGAATAGGGGTGAGTCATCCTACTCTGAGTAACCTGCTTCATCTGGGAGTAAAATGAGCCAAAAGTTTTCAGCTGAGGAGCAACAACACATGCAGCTGCTCCAAAGTTTGCTTAAATGCTCAGGGGCTCATGTGCCTGCAAAAGACCTAACAAAAATGTTAAAAGAGGTAACCAAATATAATCCATGATTTCCTTAGGCAGACACTATAGATACTGATAATTGGGAAAGAGTTGGAAAAAATCTTAAAAAGGCACACAGTGCAGGAAAAGTCATTTCCCCTGAGATATTTTCAACTTGGAACCTGGTTCATTCAGTTTTAAGTCTATTACATAGATCAATAGTCTCTGATTTGGACACAGAGGAAACAAAATGTCTGCAGCAGAAGGCATCTGCAGCCAAAGCAGAGTTCTTAAAGGGACCTTCTCAGCAGAAGCAGGAGCCTTTCAAAAGAACATCCCATTCAGTTCTATCCAGAAACTTACAGATTTTAAGGGACAAACAGCTGCAAAAGGGGAATTCACTGGTACCCCTGCTTGCATCTGAGTTGGAACTCATTTGGAAGATTTACTAAAAAGAGTATGGGCAAGTATTCTAGAGGATGGAACTCCTGTGCAGTCCTTTTTACACGTCCTTCAAGGCCCTAAAGAACTCTATACTCAATTTGTTTGCAGACAGGTTTCAAGCACACAAGCTGCAGACATTTTAATTCTACAACTAGCATATTTGAGTGCTAATTGAGACTGCAAATAAGCTTTAAATCCTGTAAAATCAACCAATAATTTGACAACATATAAGCTTTTCAGGATACTGGAACTTGTAGTGGATTGACAACTGGTGGTCAACTTATAACCCCCAGCTGAACTGATTAAGCATGGTGCTAGATGTGGGAGGTCCGCCTGAGGATTATTACCAGCAGCATAAGAGGCAAAACTGGAGAAGTTGGGCTGTTGGGAGCTAGTAGAAGCTATTGGGAGCCTGCTGGAAGCAGAGTGAAGCTGTAAGGAGCTGTTGGTCTTCTTGGAGGAGTTTGTCATGCAGGCTTTCCTGATAAACTTGGCTGTTTTCATCCTCCAAGGAGCTCAGGACCTTGTTGGCACTGAGAATGGCTTTGGTTCACTTTGGCAAAGCTCTGGTCTTCACTCTAAGCATCACTTCCTGGCTCTAGAGGGGAAGATGGTCCACTACAAAGTCTCCTGGAGAAGCTTGTTGCATTGGCTTTCCTGACGGTCAGCAGTCCTGACCATCAGAGGAGCTCAGGACCTCACTGTTGTTGAGAATGGCTATGGTACTTTTCAGGAGAGCTCTGGTTCTTACTTTGCATGTGATTTTCTGGCTCCAGTATAGATCTTTCAGCCTGCTAGCACAGATCCTTCATCCCACTGGCACAGACTTACTAGATTCCACCACTGACCTTTGGGCCTTCCCAGCACAGATCCTGCATGAGATATTGTTATGGGCTGTAGGCCTCCAGTTGGACTCATGTGAGGCATTGTAATGAGCTGTAGGTCTTCAGCCGAACTCAAGTAAGACATTTCCGTGGGATCCAGGGCCTTGGGTAGATTCCTTGGTCTTAGTGTGTGGACAGATTTCCTGCACTCTTGTATATCATTCTTTGGGTGACTATTATAAATAATATAGAACATGTGTCCTATATTATATTGTTCCCCTTGCAAAATAAGCCCCAAACCAACACAGAACTGAATTGTGTAAAACAATTATGATGACTCAGGTTATGGCTGGTTTTGCTAATACTAAAGGCGGTAATATAAAATGCTTTAACTGTGGACAAATGGGATATATTAGGAAAAAACTGTAGAGTTCTTGCTGGATCTAATGGGACAGTTGCTGCAGCTGCAGCAATTCAAAGAAAAAATGCCTCTGGCATGGAAGGTTTGGATCCCATGCCTGGACCCTGTCCAAGATGCCAAAAAGGGAGACATTGGGCCAAACATTGTCATTCTAAATTCCATAAGGACGGTAGACCTTGGCCAAGAAACAATTTGAGGGCTTTTCCTCAGGCTGGCCAAAAATAGAGGGAATACAATCTGTGAATCAGAATGTCAGTCAGCCTTATCCAGTGCAAACACATCAACAGATTCAACAAC
Source organism: Chinchilla lanigera (assembly GCF_000276665.1). Lineage (NCBI taxonomy): Eukaryota > Metazoa > Chordata > Mammalia > Rodentia > Chinchillidae > Chinchilla > Chinchilla lanigera. The sequence goes on from NW_004955568.1 coordinate 17,592, forward strand.
AATCTCAAAGGTGGCTCCCTGGAGAGATGTAAATTCACTCATCAGGGGAACAATACAAAGTACAGGATTAGATCATCCTGTGGCTTGCAAAGTTATTCTTGTTGCGGGTGAAAAACCTACCCCAATTCCCATAGGAGTTTGGTGTCCTCCACCTGAGAGAACAGTTGGTCTTGTACTGGGAAAGGCTGATCTAAGTTTAAAAGGAATAACTATTGTACCTAGTGTGACTGATGGTGATTCTCAAACCAAAATACAAGTTTTTGCATGTGCTATGGATCTCTGGGTTTTTGAGCAGGAAGAATATGTGGTGCAGTTGATTTTGTTACCTATAGATAAACTTTCTTTTGTTAAATATAGATAGGTCAGGAGGGAGCAACAACCTCAGAATGACTACAAAGAGAGAAATTTATTTTACACAGGAAATGACTAAAAATAGGCCTATGTGTTTTGTAAAGATTAATAGAAAATGTTTTGAAGGCTTAATAGATACTGGTGCAGACATGTCTGTACTCCCATTATAACAATGGCCTACCATGTGGCCAACACAAAGGGCTTCTACGTCCTTAATAGGACTGGGATCCTCTCAGCATGTACTACAAAGTGTGTCACCCTTGTCTTATGAGGGGACAGACCAACGAGAGGGTTTCTTTTTACCATATGTGACACCTATTCTGGTCAATTTGTGGGAAAGAGATTTGTTGCAAAAGTGGAAATTAATGTTGACTAGTGATTCTGATCTTAACTTTAAACAAAGTCTAATTCTAAAATTAAACAAATAGATTCAAATCCTAAAATTAGATAAATGATGATTAACATGGGATGTCAAGAAGACAAAGGGCTAGAAAAAAACCTGCAGGGAATCAAAGAGCCTATAAGAACTATACCTAAACTGGGTGTGGTGGCGCACACCTGTAATCCCAGCATTCGGGAGGCTGAGGCAAGAGCATCATTGTGAGTTTGAGACCAGCCTGGGCTACAAAGTGAGCTCAAGGCCAGCCTGAACTGCACAGCGAGACCCTGTCTCAAAAAGACAAAAAAAAAAAAAAGAATTACACCTAAAAATGACAGGCATGGTATTGGATATCAACAGGTTTTTTAACAAGAGCCATTGATACTTAACCCTCCAAAACAGCTCTGCCTTTATAATGGAAAACTGAGGTGCCTGTTTGGGTAGACCAGTGGCCCTTAGCAGGGAAAAACTAATCCAATTACACAAATTAGTTGAGGAGTGATTACAGCTAGGACATTTAGAAAACTCAGTTAGTCCTTGGAATACTCCTGTCTTTGTTATTCCAAAGAAATCAGGCAAATGGAGGTTATTGCATGACTTAAGAGCTTTGAATGCTTGCTTAATTCCTATATGGGGCACTACAGCTAGCATTGCCAAACCCAACTGCAGTTCCCAGAGACTGGTGTCTCATCATAATTGATTTCAAAGACTGCTTTTTTAACATTACTCTTTATCCCACAGATAGGCTGCATTTTGCCTCTTCTGTACCTCGTTTAAATTTTAAAGAGCCAATGCAACTATATTAATGGGTCACATAACCTCAAGGAATGTGAAATAGTCTGACTTTGTACCAGTTCTTTGTACCACCGGCCTTACACAGAGTGAGGCAAGCCTATCTTTCTGCACATATAATTTATTACATGGATGATATCTTACTGGCAGCTCCCAATTAAAAAACAACTGTATGACCTCTTTGCAGAGAAAAAATGAGATTTAATATCCTTTGGCCCCTGCTTGCTCTGGACAAAGTACAATTGTGCAATCCTTTTTATTACCTGGGAATGCTAGTGACTAACAGGGCAATCAGGCCACAAAATCTATAGATTCATCAAGATGATTTAAAAATGTTGAATCATGGTCAAAAGTTATTAGGAGACATAAATTGGATAAGGCCAAAACTGGGTATTGCTACCTATCAATTAAAACATTTATATAATAGTCCACAGGGAGACCTGGCTTTTGATTCCCGTCATAGTTTATCTACTGAGGCTCAAAAGAAACTAACTTTGGTTGAAAAAATGTTATATCAGCATCAAGTTTTTAGAATAAATACAAATTATCCTCTTATCCTTTACATTTTAAATACTCCTCACTCTCCCACAGGTCTTATGGGACGATTTTATGATAAACAAATTTATCCTATCAAATGGCTTTACCTTTCTAAACAGTTAATGAAAGCCTTACAATTATATTTAGAACTAATTGCCAAGGTTGTCACTATGGGAAGGACAAGATCCAAACAACTCCTTGGTACTGATCCTGCTACAATTGTATTGCCTATTGATTTAAATCACTATTTGACTCTGTTACAACAAGCTCTATCTTGGCAAGTAGCATTTGCAGATTTTATAGGACAAATTGATAGCCATTGTCCCAGTGATCCTATCTTTCAATTTTCTGAAGCATTCATGTATTAGTCCAAAAATCACTAAATTTGGACCTATTTCTGATGCAGTAGTTTATTTTACTGATGGCTCATCCAAGGGATAGGCAGCAATTTTCAGTCAGGATTATCAACAGGTAATAGAGACTCCAGGACTTTCTGCACAAAGGTCAGAAATTACTGCTATTTTGTCATACAACAATTTAACTCTAAACCTATGAACATAATTAGTGATTCAGTCTATGCAGTCCACCTTACTCAGAGGCTTGAGAGCACCACCCTACAAGTCAACTTTAGATCTGCCTCTATTTAATTTGTTTCTCATGCTACAAAAGGCAATTCATAAACGAACAACACCCTTTTATACTGGCCACATAAAGTCTCATTCTAAGTTACCTGCATTTTTAACATATGGGAATCAACAAGTTGATTTGTTAATTGCTTTTACTACTCCATTTGATGCAGCTAGACAATCTCACTCATACCATTATCAAAGTAGTAAGGCTTTAACCAAAGAATTTCCATTATCCAGGTCTCAAGTAAGACAAATTGTTATGTCCTGTCCTATTTGTCTAAAGGCTCCTAGGCCTGTGCCATAAGAGGGTAGTAACCCCAGAGGCTTAAAACATAATGATATTTGGCAAACAGATGTTACACATTTCTCTTCTTTTGGCAATATATCATGTATCTATTGATATGTATTCTCATTTAATGCATGCAGCTTGCCACACAGGAGAAAAACTTGGCCATGTGCAACAACACTGCTTGTCAACATTTGCTTCTGTGGATGTTCCACACACCATAAAGACTGACAATGGGCCTTCATATATTAGTAAACCTTTAATAATCCTTCTTTCAGCTACGGCACATTAAACACATTACAGGAATCCCTCAAGGGCAAGTAATTGTAGAAAGAATGCATCTATCTCTTAAAACTCAATTACAAAAGCAAAAAGAAGGCATACAGTTATCCCCACAAGCACAACTAGATTTAGCCATTTTTACTGTAAATATTTTAAACCCAGCTGCAGACAATAAATTGACCCCTGCAGAACTTCATTGGTCAGCATCCTATGATGATGCTCAGCATAGGGCTTGAGTGCTTTGGAAAGACATCAACACAGGAAAATGGGAAGGACCGGTTCAGCTAATAACGTGGAGATGAGGTTACCCTTGTGTCTTAACAGGTGATGGATCCATGAGGTGGCTGCTGTCCAGGAATGTACAACCTTGGCAGGAGATACAACTGACAATGAAGACAGTCCCGTGTGATGACTCCACCAATCCGAGCCCTCCAGAGGATGAGCCTGTCCAACAAGACTTGCCCCCAGGGACCTGCCAATCAGCCAGAAAATCCACCTCCAGCTCTCCTGCAAGAACAGGAAAGAGGACGAATGATCCAGTGGAATAACATACAAGTGACAATCCATGAGGCTAGAGACAGTCAGCAGAAATGGAGTTCTACCAACCCCTGAGAATCTTTTGGTTGTCTTAATGGCTCTGCTGGCAGTATTTGTATGTATAACATCTGTTTCAGGAGTGGAGTATTGGGCTTATGTCCCTAATCCACCATTGATTGGACTCATTTACTTGAGCAGATCCTCCACCTGAGATTTATCATGAACCAGATATGACTGGCCCTAAGTTAGACATCATTCCAGGCCCAGTCATCCCTATTTATATGCCAGACAAGGCAACTATTAATTATATTTTATATTTCGCTTTTCCACCATTGTGTTGAAGATGTTAAAGTTCATTCAAAGTACTGCTATGCCACTTGCCCTCAAACTTGGGTGGGACACACTTTGGAGCAAGTGGTTATTATTACCTAAGGATCCACCTACCTTAGGAAATATAACAGATTCATGGAAACCAAAGATATCTATTTGCTCTATAGTTACTCTTTTGAAATACATGAAGATGCTATTTGGCCTTAGGTGGCCTGTCAGGCTGAGGCAGGAATTAAAGGAAAAATAGGATAATATGAGTTTATTGGTTAGAACCCACCGGGAGAAATTATTGGCAAGGTAAAAAATATAGGCCCACAGCAAATTCCAAATTGGACATATCAAGATAACACTACCAAACAATCTCTACCCATACAACTTATAAATTGGACTGCCTCAGGGTTTAGTACCCCTATGCCACACTTAATCTGTTGTGGACACATAAGACCAATACAACTATCTTTTTGGAAGCTGATCCTACCTTTTAAAAAAGGAAGTATATGGACTGGCAAAAACATAAAATCCAATAATAAGGAAGTTCTTCAGTTAAAACATTACAAGACTGTCCAAACTTCCATTTGCATTGATAATCCATATGTATTCCTATATGGCACCATATCTTGGAATGCCAGTTCTTTTAAATGCTCAAATTATACCTTGAGTCACTGTGTTAAACCAGGTTTTGTTTATGGACAGATGTTATTAATAATGGGTCACATGCCAGGAGTTTGAACCCCTGTTAATCTCATTGAAACATGGTCCTATTCTCCTGTGTCACACTTGCTACATATATTAGTGAAACACATCTGACCCAAAGGACAAAGAGAATGTTCATTTGATTATTGCAGGAATTGTCTCTCTGGTTCTCCTAATTTTCAGTGTGGCAGCTCCTTCCATGGCCATCATGTATCCTGTACAAACAACTCATTTTATAAATAACTGGACAAAGACTACTGATGAAGCATGGAAAATCCAGTGTAACACAGATGCTAAATTACAAGTACAGCTTAGCATGCTGGAAACTTCTGTGTATGGATGGGCAACCAAATAGACAGTCTATAACTCTTACAAGGATTGAAATGCCATTATAAGGCCACTCATTTCTGCATTACTCCCTTGCCTTACAACAAATCTGTGCATCCTTGGGAGGATATAAAAACATGTACAAGGAGCTATCCATCAAAATATTACTATCCATCAAAATATTACTATATCAATGCCCTCCAGAAGGAGGTATTGTCAATGTCCTGGCAAACCCAAAAATTTGACAAAAAAATTCAAGGTTGGGACAAATTTTCTGATACTTTAAACCAATTAAATCTATTCAACTATTTGAAGACACACTTTTGGCTTTATGTTAGTCCATTTGGAGTAATCTTTGTGTTTCTCTTTATTCTATTCATAGTCTGCTGAAGAGAAGCCAGGATGGGCCAACTGGTAGACACCATACAACTATGACCTACCCTGATTCAACTACTATTACAAAAACAAAAAGGAGGAATTGATGGAGAGCACTATGAAGTGGCTCTGAGCAGGATTTAATATTAACCAGTTGGCTTTCCATGTTTACTTGTAAGTTGTCCAAGGCCTACATCCCTTGTCTGGAGATAAGCAGTGGACTCATAGTAAGTGAACCTCTATGAGTCACTGGTTACCACTGAGGCCTATATTGTTCTGTGAAGCTGTGATGCCTCAAAGGACAAGATAAGGCCACAGCTGAGGACATTTGGCTCCAACCCCAATTAACTAAAAGGAGACTGCAGCTGCAGTCTAATTGCCTATAATACTTGTAACTAACTTAGCTATCTATAATATTTTCCCTCTGAACAGCTATCCCTAACTATGGTTAGGGAAGACTGGGCATAATTTTCATCTTAACAGCTTCAAGCTGAGAAGGGTTGATGTAAAGAAAGACTGCAGTCAGGGACCCCCTCCCTCCAGAGAGCTAAATCTAATGGCCTCAGAAGTCCTGTTATAGTTTACCAGTTATGAACTCTCTTTATGAGGTGGACTTGGTGGATCTTGGTAGAAGGAAACTAGCATATTTATTTTTGGTTTTATCTGTATGGTCACTTGGAGTTTGGCAGCCTCTAGGAAAGAATAAACCAATTTTTGGAGAAATTTGTATTACTATGGCATTGTCTTATACATTTTCTCGTTATACCATGACCAAGTTAAAGTGAAACCTATATTAATTAAAATTAACTTCTTGCTATCTATCAAGGTCAACTAAATCTCCTCAGGATTTACCTTGGAACCTTATACAGTGCCCCTCAGTTCTACTGTCAGTGTTAGCTGTCTGGATGAGTCACGGCCATTGCTTGACCAAGTTGCTTTCTGTGAAAGCTTCGGAGACTTTTCTCTCCTGGTGACTCCCTTAGGTACACTGTACACTGTAGAATCACTTTCCTCTGTGGTCCCACAGTCACTTGATCAGAAGATCAGAGACTTAACCTAGTTACAGGATGATACAGCAGAGGTTCTCTTATGTCCTGCATCATCATTGACCTCAGAAGGCTAGGGTCAAAATATTGGCTATCCCTTTAGCTCATCTATGTTTTTAATTTTCAATCTCCAAACCTTGGCTGTTGAACATCCAGAAGAGAAGGTTAAAGACATTACATTGTAGTGGGAGCAGTGAACTTAATAATTAAATTTTAGCTGAGTATTAGGCACCTTGAAATATAAAGTATAGCCAGAGACCTGTTATTTCTTACCAACCATGGATGTTCTACACTTGATCTTAGCCAAAAGGCCAAGAAGCGATCATGAATGTTCTAGCATTTGAATCCCTGTAGAATGTTAACAGACAAGAGTTATATAGTTTTACAGAGAAAATTTAAAATCAAAAGCCATACATAGTTGTGTAGTGTAACAGTCATGATCACATTTTTGTAGCACAATTAAATCTTCATCTTGGAAATGATAGACTTTTTAATCAATCACCCCTATCTAATACATAAGAAGTTTTCACCTAATTAGTTGTCCTTTAATAGTACATAATTGAAGAAATTTGTAATGTTGTCTGGGCTGTTCAGTATCTAAGGATCTCTAATTGTGTGGCACATACATAGCATATACATCACATGTTTTTCTTAAAAATTATCATTTGACAGATGACCTCATGTTGGCTTGACATGAACCTGTTATTACAAATATCTGGAGCAGAAGAGAAAAGCAGATGTATGAATCTGAAAGAATGTCTATCATTATAAACAATCCCAGTTTTACATTTTAGAAGACTATACATTTGGAAGGCATGAATACATTTAACACACCATGAGATTAGCAGTAACAAATTGTCATTATTTTGTTTCTTAATTTAGTTTTGTACCCAGAGAATGTTTTAATCAGAAACCTTGTCTTATTTTTTGAAAACTTAACCTTTTGACAATGACCGATGTAAACATATCACAATTATATGTATATATATATATATATATATTTGTCCTTTTGAGACAGGATCTCACTATGCAGTTTAGGATAGTCTTAAACTCACTTTATAGCCCACTCTGGTCTTGAACTCACGATCCTCCTGCCTTAGCCTCCCAAATGCTAGGATTACGGGTGTGTGCCACCACTCCCGGCCAGGACAGCTTTCTTAATTCAAGGCATAAAATGTCTACACATCTACCAGGGCCTATATTTTTATACCATATTTGGAAGGTTTATTTGGCATATAAACTTCAGTAACCATGAAAGGATTCAAATTGTTCGTCAGGTGTCATGTATTTGGATGGTGTATAAATTGAAAATTCAAAACAAAGCCTTCAAAAAATGAGTGATTAGCAGCCAGATAGAGTTTTTTCTTTTGTAGTAGGTCATTTTGTTATCGAAAAATAGGCAATTTTGATGGAAACCAAATCTCTTGAGTGTCCTTATTGTTCTAAAAATTTCAAAATTACCTCATCACTGTTCTGTAAATCCTTTAGATTATGATGATTAGAATGATAAAGTCTTGCTATCAAAGCTTTTAGTTCAGATAGTGAAGTGTAATGATAAGTATATTTTTGAGTTTTTCTATTAGTGCATAAGAATGTTTTACTTGTATTTTATTATTGGGGTATTTCAAAACATCTTGTAGTATATTGTTCATTACAAACAATTTCCAGCATTGAATTGAAGTGTTGGCATTCCATCCAAAAGGATTCATTGCTGGCAGGAACCTAATAACATTTTCTTTCTTTCTTTCTTTCTTTCTTTCTTTCTTTCTTTCTTTCTTTCTTTCTTTCTTTTGTTCTTTTGTTCTTTCTTTTTCTTTCTTTTCTTTCTGTCTTCCTTCCTTCCTTTCTTTCTTTGTTTTTTTTTTTTTGAAACAGAGTCTTGCTATGCAGTTCAGGCTGGCCTTGAACTCAGTTTGTAGCCCAGGCTGGTCTCAGACTCACAGCCCTCCTGCTTCAGCCTCCCAAGTGCTAGGATTACAGGTGTGTGCCACTGTGCCTGGCCTAGGTTGGCATTTATTGTAAGAGCTACAAGGAATAACTGGCAAAAAAAAAAAAAGACATCCAAATAAATAAATAGGATGGCCCAGTACAGTTAATAACTTGGGGATGATGGTATATTTGTATATTAACAAGTCATAAAATATCACTGTGGATGCCATCCTAGAACATATAGCCATAGATGGGCTGGGGATATAACTTAGTGGCATAAGTGCCTGCCTGGCAAATGCAAGGTCCTGAGTTTGATTCCCGGTACAAAAAAAAAAAAAAAAATGTAGCCATACAGAAGAGATCGAGATCTTCAAAACTGTGGTGAAGTCTGCTGCCACCAGACCCATCTTGGATTTTACAATGGACTGATTATATTAACATTCTTGTGTCTTTTACTTCTGTTCTTAGTCTGCGGTTACAAGGGACACCAAACCCGACAATGCTAGCCACATTTCAACTGCTGCAATTATAAAAACAAAAAGGAGAATTGATGGCAACCACTACAAAGCAATTCTGAGCAGGATTTAAATTAACCAATTGGCTTTCCTTCTTTACTTGTGGGTCTGTCCAAGGCCCAGGCTCCTTGTCTGGAGATGGGCAGCAGACTCATTGTAAGTGTCTTAGTTACTTTTCTCTCTGAGACAAAATACCTGACACTCAGAATTAAGGAAGGAGAGGCTTATTTTACTAACAGTTTGTGGAGGTTTTAGTCTATAATCAGCTGGCTCCAAGGCAGAGTCACACATGGCAGAAGACAACCAAAGCAACAAGAACAAAACGGAGGAGTGGAAGGAGCAAGCCTCTTTCCCTCACTTATATGCAGGCGGCCTGCCCCACAGTGGGTGTAGCACTCACACCCACAATCCCAGCACTGGACCATGAATCATTCACAAACTCTAGAAGCCTGCCCCATGACTATATGAGGCTTTGGGCGGATATCTAGATACAAACCATAACAGCAAGTGAACTTCTGTGAGTCACTGGTCCCAGCTGAGGCCTGTAGTGGCTTGTAAAGCCATGAGGCTTCAAAGGACAAGATAAGGCCACAGCTAAAGACACATGGCTCCAGTGTCAATTAACTAGATAAAAGCTGTAGCTGCAGACATTTTACTCCTGGGTGGAGACCTTCCTGGAGAGAACATAGTTCTCCAAATTAACATATTACTTCAAGAAGTCCTTAAGTGGACTTCCAAGGTCCTTGAATGGTCCTGCTCAGATTTCTGCCTTTCTTCAGTATTCCTCTCTTTTATTTGATAACTAAATATGGGCCACCAGAGTTCTTTGTGTTAGCCCCCAGAGAATCTCAAACTTTATGAGAGGGTTTTGATCCCCCTGGAGCCCTAAAATCATATCACTTGACTCTTATTTAAGCTTTTGTCATACACTCATTTGGGAGATTGCAGACATGATCAGTATGCTGCAACTGAGGGATCATATTAATGCACTAATTTTTTTTTTTTTGAGACATAGTCTCATTATGTAGTGCAGGCTGGCCTTAAACTCATGGTGACCCCCCTGCCTCAGGCTCCTGAATGCTAGGATTACAGGTGTGCACCACTTTGCCCAGCCACACATAGAAATTTATTTTTTAGATTTAGTAAGCAAATAAACAGTGGATGTGTTTTTCTTAAAAAGTGATGGTATATTTAATATTTTGTTTTATTGATATTTGTTTCCTGCTAACTGAAGTGTATAATAGGAACCTAACAAAATAGGAAGACCTGACAAGTATGACCTGCCAAAACAAAATATGAAATCAAAACATGAGCTGTCAGTGTAAGCTAGACTTGTTCATGGAATATGCTGTTGCCATGTGTGAAGACTGCCTTTCATGTGGTAATTGTGGCAAAGGCTGTATCTGTGGTAGAGTCTTGTATTTTTATATTTCACCTAGGAATTTATTCCTATTGTTTTTTAGATTTTATAAGTAGGTAAACAGCGAATGTTGAAAATCATGTTTATTCTAAACATTACACATTAAAAATTATATCTTATTTGACATTTCCTCCTAAAACTGTGGTTGTAACGTATGTGCACTCAATGACTGAACAAAATCTTCAAGGCAGACCTGCAAAGCTGAGCCCCTATGCAACAAAACTCTAACAACCTTATAGAAAAAGGAAAGAAAACCTAATCAGTTGCAAGTTTCTGTTGCTCCAAGAGCTGAGAATACAGTCGGTCCCTAACCAACGTTAGGTGAAACCTCTACTAATGAACTGCACTTAATAAAGCAGTCCGCTTTTAGAGCTTTGCAGGTGAGTTGGTCTGGTGAGCAGGCAGGCAAGCTGCTTTCCGTCATTTTGTCTTGCTTCTCTGCAGATGCACAATACCTCTGCTGGTAAGATTTGAGAACGCCGGAAGCGACAGCATCAAAACTCTTTCCCTACTCCATTGGTATGGTTGACCTATACCTGAAATGTCAGCTCTTAGAAAGCTGAAACAAGAGAACCCCGCCACTTAAACATCAGCCTTAATTACTTACACAAATACTTTTCTTCTCGGTATCATCACCACACGTCAAACTACTGTTTTCCAAGTAAAACGTTTATCAACTGGGCACATTATTTCTCCGTACCAGCCTTCAGTACAAAGCAAGACTGTCTGAAAAACAAAACAAAACAAAAACTAGAAATCAGGGACTTGTAAAGAAACCAAGGATGTCAGTGTTCTAGAAAAAGCAGCTGATTCTGTAAAGGCCTTGATTCTCGGGCTTCAGGTGGAGGATGCCCTTGCCCTCCTCAGGCTGGATAAACTCTTTCTAGAGTCTTTTGAAATTCCAGGTGTTAAAGCTCTAAAGGGAGACCACCAGTCAAGGGCAATAGAAAGAATCGCTGGTCAAGGAGGAAAAGCCACCGTAAGAATGTAACATGGACTCTGACAGTTTTGGCTGTGAAAGTTCACATCCTTGGCTCTCTGCAAAACATCAAGACAGCAAGAACTGTCAATGAGCTGGTGTGGTAGCGCATGCATGTAATCCCAGCACTTGGGAGGCTGAAGGCTGGAGGATGGCAGGATGGTTGAGGCCAGCCTGGGCCACATACTGAGTTCAAGACCAGCCCTAACTACGGACACTGTCTCTCAAAGAAACAAAAAATAAAACAATTTTTTAAAAACCTGCCATTTGCAACCCCTTCCTGTGAAATGCTCCCTTAAAGGTTTGTGGCAATACTCAGCCCGTTGCCGGCAGATCAGCAGGTTGGTTTGGATTTCAAATTAGAGACTTTTATCTTTGGACTCTAAAGAAAAAGACCTTACACTCTGCAAGTGGTCATACAAAACCTTGTGAAGAATGTTTCAGTCACTTGAAGCCAGGATCCTTTTAAATAGCAAGGAAAGTTTTAATTGCCGGTCCAGTGCAGCTCTTGAAATTTCGAAGGCCAGCACAGCATGGGGTGGCAGTGGGGAAGAAAGACAGGAATCAATACACAAAAGCTGAGGTTAGGTGGTGCCCTTCCTCCTGGTGGGAGAAAGTGAATATGCCAGCACTTGTACCACGTTTATTTATACAACCAGCATATGAGTAAGTTCATGGAGAGTTTAAGGGGAGTGTAGGCTGTGAGACAGGAAGAATATCTAATCAGAAACGGCCCCCCCTTGGGGGCTTTAGGGGACAACTGGTGGCTTCAAGAGGACATGAGAAAACTACGATCTCAAGCGAAGGTCAGGTCACTATGTGCACCAGCTCCCTGAGCTGTGTACACTTCTCACGGGGCTCTGCCAAACTCATGAAAAGCAGTGGCTTTGTCATCGATAACCAAGGTACAGACAGCTACGATCCCAACATCTAATACTATTCATTCTCAACTTTTTTTTTTTTTTTTTTTTTTTTTGTAGCAGGAATCAAACGCAGGCCCTTGGCAGATGATCTATATCCCCACCACTCATTCTTCTAGGACACTTTAAGTATCAAAATACAAAGTAGCATGCATTGTATTTTTCATTTTAAATTACATGTCGCAGACTTGCAGTTTATTTTTTGTCTGTTTAAGACAGGGTCTTGCTCTGCAGTTCAGG
>NW_004955568.1:37324-38515 GCF_000276665.1 Chinchilla lanigera
GCAGGGCACAGGGGCAACAGTTCATGGCAGCAGAAAACAGCCAAAGCAACAAGAGCAAGACAGGGGGAGCAGCAGCAAGCTTCTTTCCCTCCCTTACACTGTATGCAAACTACCCACCCCAGGTGCAGGTGTAGCACTCACACCCATATTCCCAGTATTGGACTATGAATCAATCAAAAATCTAGAAGCCACTCTCATGACTGCATGAGGATTTGGGGGACATGCAGACACAAACGTAACAGTCAGCTTGTGTTTTCCTTAGTTAGAAAAATATATTTTGTTTCCAACTTGCTTCAAAGACTGTCTGAGACAGACTGGTCCAGTCAAGGACCCATTTAACTCTACTTGCTCCACTCACAACTCCCTCCCCTCTTTCCAAGAATGTTAAACAATTCCTTTTAAATAAACTTTCAAGACAATACATGACATATTTCTTGTATTCCATGTAACCAATAATGTAAAACCTGCTATCATCTGTGTACTTTCCACATTCAAACCCTATTTAAACTGAACTCAAACCTAACTCTGGGCTCATGATTTGAACCTCCGGGTTCCCTACCCCCACTAGCATAATAAAAGTTGCCTTCTAACTCCTTGGTGCAAAGAGTCTTCCATTTGGATTGATATTGTTTTTTTCTGCTGCAGTATCATCTTTTACAGGTTATGGTTATACAGACTTGTAAGAAGAAATTTTTTCAGCTGTTTTTGGATAGAGTGACTACTAAATCATTACAGTTCTGGTCAGGCTGCATAGGAGACTAAAATTGTTAAGACTGTGATTTATTAAACTGCCAGTGTCAAAGCAGGGCTCTTGAAGAGGGACTGTTTTAGGAAACTTACTTGGACACTATCAGGTTAATATTATCCCTTAGTTATTGTGGGTGGATCAGGCCTGTAATTGCCCAAACAAGTGGATGGTGAGGGCTTAAATAAATAAGACACCTGAAATGATTTTAGAGCTCCAGGAGGTTCCAAACCCTCTTACAGAATTTGAGATTCTCTGGGTTAAGACAAAGAACTTCCCTGGGAGGCCTGTATTTATTTGGTTTTCAAACAAAGGAGGGGGATACTGAAAAAAACACAGGAATCTAGCAGGACTTGGGGAAATATTTTCCCAAGTAGTAAATTATGTCAATCAGAACTACCTTATCTTTAGGCTGACATTTATGTCACAGTGTGGAGCCTATAGCT
>NW_004955568.1:39985-50693 GCF_000276665.1 Chinchilla lanigera
TGCTGACCCCTGCGATTTCCCCAAATGTGGGAAACTCGACTGCATAATTTGTGGTAGTGGGGGACTGCGTTCGCGCTTTCCCCTGATTATCTATGGTGCAACGTCAGATCAGAGATGGGACTACAGTCTTTACGAGAAAGTTCCGCAGAAGAAATAGTACGGTTTATTGAAAAACTGCTGTTCACCTTTTCGGGAGGCAGAGCTGACAGTTGCACGCGTGGAGTGTTTTTTTAGGCTTCTTGCTATGGTGCGGAGAGATAATGTGTCCAGTCGATAATCGTTTTATTAGGAAAACAGTAGTTTGACGTGTGGTGGTGATACTGACCTGGGGTTGCTCGGCGTTCCTTAAGCTTTTTATTCGGCGTTGGGGGCCGAGCACAAGAATTGGTCCGTGTAGTTGAGGCCGGTTTCTAACAAAAAGATTTTCTAATGTTACTTCTCAGGCTCATGGCTTCCAGTGTTCTCAAATTTTGCTAAGGAATTCAGCCGGTGCTTTTAATTACGAAAGGAAACAACCGTGTGTTCCACAATCAGAGAAATATTAAAAAACAACGAACAGCAGCACGCCTGCCTGCTGACCAGACTGGGTGAGTCTGAGCGAGTACATAAAACATTTAAGAGCGATTTTTTAAGATTTATAAAATTATGATTTACAGAGAAAAAGTGTTTATAAATGTGTTAATAAAACTAAAATGTACGTAGAGCTGTTTATGCCATAAACTTCATCCAAATGAGAGAACTTTAAATTGCAAATCATGCTGGGCATGGTGGCGCATGCCTGTAAGCCCAGCACTCTGGAGGCTGAGTCAGGAGGATTTTCATAGTGCGAGACCACCCTGGGATACAAAGTGAGCTCAAGGCCAACCTGAACTGCAGAGCAAGACCCTGTCTTAAACAGACAAAAAATAAACTGCAAGTCTGCGACATGTAATTTAAAATGAAAAATACAATGCATGCTACTTTGTATTTTGATACTTAAAGTGTCCTAGAAGAATGAGTGGTGGGGATATAGATCATCTGCCAAGGGCCTGCGTTTGATTCCTGCTACAAAAAAAAAAAAAAAAAAAAAAAAAGTTGAGAATGAATAGTATTAGATGTTGGGATCGTAGCTGTCTGTACCTTGGTTATCGATGACAAAGCCACTGCTTTTCATGAGTTTGGCAGAGCCCCGTGAGAAGTGTACACAGCTCAGGGAGCTGGTGCACATAGGGACCTGACCTTCGCTTGAGATCGTAGTTTTCTCATGTCCTCTTGAAGCCACCAGTTGTCCCCTAAAGCCCCCAAGGGGGGGCCGTTTCTGATTAGATATTCTTCCTGTCTCACAGCCTACACTCCCCTTAAACTCTCCATGAACTTACTCATATGCTGGTTGTATAAATAAACGTGGTACAAGTGCTGGCATATTCACTTTCTCCCACCAGGAGAAAGGGCACCACCTAACCTCAGCTTTTGTGTATTGATTCCTGTCTTTCTTCCCCACTGCCACCCCATGCTGTGCTGGCCTCCGAAATTTCAAGAGCTGCACTGGACAGGCAATTAAAACTTTCCTTGCTATTTAAAAGGATCCTGGCTTCAAGTGACTGAAACATTCTTCACAAGGTTTTGTATGACCACTTGCAGAGTGTAAGATCTTTTTCTTTAGAGTCCAAAGATAAAAGTCTCTAATTTGAAATCCAAACCAACCTGCTGATCTGCCGGCAACGGGCTGAG
Source organism: Chinchilla lanigera (assembly GCF_000276665.1). Taxonomy (NCBI): domain Eukaryota; kingdom Metazoa; phylum Chordata; class Mammalia; order Rodentia; family Chinchillidae; genus Chinchilla; species Chinchilla lanigera. Next base: position 41,696 of record NW_004955568.1, read on the forward strand.
TATTGCCACAAACCTTTAAGGGAGCATTTCACAGGAAGGGGTTGCAAATGGCAGGTTTTTAAAAAATTGTTTTATTTTTTGTTTCTTTGAGAGACAGTGTCCGTAGTTAGGGCTGGTCTTGAACTCAGTATGTGGCCCAGGCTGGCCTCAACCATCCTGCCATCCTCCAGCCTTCAGCCTCCCAAGTGCTGGGATTACATGCATGCGCTACCACACCAGCTCATTGACAGTTCTTGCTGTCTTGATGTTTTGCAGAGAGCCAAGGATGTGAACTTTCACAGCCAAAACTGTCAGAGTCCATGTTACATTCTTACGGTGGCTTTTCCTCCTTGACCAGCGATTCTTTCTATTGCCCTTGACTGGTGGTCTCCCTTTAGAGCTTTAACACCTGGAATTTCAAAAGACTCTAGAAAGAGTTTATCCAGCCTGAGGAGGGCAAGGGCATCCTCCACCTGAAGCCCGAGAATCAAGGCCTTTACAGAATCAGCCGCTTTTTCTAGAACACTGACATCCTTGGTTTCTTTACAAGTCCCTGATTTCTAGTTTTTGTTTTGTTTTGTTTTTCAGACAGTCTTGCTTTGTACTGAAGGCTGGCCTTGAGGCCTCTCAAGTGCTGTGATTGTTGTGGCAAATGTGCTTATTTAATTGAATCACCCACAGAGGCCAGATGCAGAGATAAGCAGGTTCATTAGCTGGCAGTGCACACCCAGTACATGACTGCGTGCTGATACACTGGCCTACTCTTTCCCAATACATAAAAGAACATTATGTCAGTTCCACCTTCAAGATCTCAGTACACGTCTCCTGTGGCCTAAGCCAACTTATAACTTTATAGGTATGAGACTTTTGGGACACATTATGAATCAGCCATAGCCCACCTCTTGTCCACTTGGTGTCTCTTCCCTCCCCTCTTCCTCCTCTTCCTCTGTCTCACCTCCTCCTCACTTCTCCTCTTAAAAGCACACTTTCAAATAAAGACAACAGCTATATCTCACTTCAAATGAAAATATAGCAACCCTTTCCTTTAAAGAGGATGAAGTCCCTGTCTTTGATGCTCTTTTCTAGCTGAATCATTAGTCCACATCTGATATCTTGTAAGTTAAATAATGAAAGGAATAGTTATACTATGAATACATGTTGGCTGGTAGGGAGATGGAAATAAAAAGAAAATAATATTGGTTGATATTTATAGCACAACAAGAAAGAAGTGCAACTATTACAATCTTCATTTCTCCAGTTTTCACTGGCCATAGCTGTTATTTTTAACTGTCTTCTTTATTAGTGATTCCAGTTTTCCTTTGCCCTCAGCAAGCAGCTCTTCACTAATAGTTTGTTTGTCTCCCCCATCACCCGCCTGGATCACTTTATCTTGCTTTATTGGGTTGTAATTTTCCTCTGACTTTAAATTGCACTGAGTGTGAAGGGTACCCCCACATGCTTTTCTGCATCTTTACATGTTCCTCCTTACACTGCAGTAGAGGGGCAACCTAGTTTCTCCTTAGTTTTCAGGATCAATCATCCCAGCCAGGAAAGTCATTCATTTTTTACTGCTGCCTACTTGTCAGGAGTAGCAAAAAATGGCCAGATAGGAGTCTCAATATCCATTTTGTGTTGTTTTTTGAAACAGGGTCTCCGTATGTAGTTCAGTCTGGCCTCAAGCTCACTATGTAGACCAGCCTGGCCTTGAACACATGGGGATCCTGCTCCTTCAGCCTCCTGAGTGCTAGGATTACAAGACTCCCAGGACCACCATGCCTGGCCCAATCCATTTTAACATAACTATTACTGCATCAGCTGGTGCAAGTATTCTCATCAAGCACTTCTAGATCAATAGATCCTAAAGATAGGGTTGGAAGCAAAATTGTCCCTAGTGCATCACGAGTGGTATCAGTGAGATACCCACCTTCACCGCTGGAAGAACAGCATCCTATACTGGTAACTAATTGGGAGCGCCTATCACATCCTGTAGGGTGTTACTTAGCACCTCAAGATGCCGTCCAGCTAGCACTGAAGCTGAATCTCACAAGGACATCCCCCCGTGCATCCGGGTGGCTTATTCAAGGTAAAACCAGGGAGCACAAGCCAGTGCTTTGTTGAACGAGTTTCTGGTCAGAAACAATGCCATGTGGAATGCCATGATATGGAATAAAGCATTCCTAACTTTGACATGTTTCCCTCCCTGTGCCGCCATCTTTCCCATTTCCTTCCTCGTTCCCGTGGGAATTGCACAGCAGAGGTGGGGTCCAAAGGAATCTTTCACCCCAAGTTCGAGTTTCTTGACCTTTCTGCCACAGAGGCCCCCTGGTGGCCTGTTGGAGTGTATACAGCCTTCTCAAAATATATTTAAATGGTGCTGAGGGTCTCACCCAGGACCTTGGGCATGCTAGGCAAGCACTCTACCACTGAATACATCCCCATCCCGGATAGTGGACTTTAATGCTCAGAATACTTAGAATTACAAAAGTAACTTACTACTTTTTAATCTTGGTGAGACTTCCATGGTCTAATAGTGGGATGGATGAGGTTCTACTTAACCAGTTCCCTGGCCTGGACCCAAGACGACTCTAGAGTTGAGCTGGTGCAAAATACAAAACCTGGGATTTCACTAGCCTCGGGGAAACTGAAGCTCCAGGAAATCATTTACTGTTTACTAGCTCATCAGAAATAATTCCAGGAAGAGTAATACAACCCCCCCTCGTGGTCACTGCAGTGATCTGTACAATCCCAAGAAAACCCAACCAATCTTGCAAACAAAACCACGTGGAACTCTGGGTGATGCTCAGTACTTTGAAGTTAGAAGATGTCCGTGCTGTACACCGAGTAGCAGGATGATGCAATGCCATAACCTTATCTTCTCCTAGCAGCATGAGATCAGTTGGCCAAATGTAAACTGAGTCACGACTGAAGGTAATCTCAGTGCGTTCCTGGTGAGGAAATAGGTCTACACAGATTAGTGGATTTCCTCCAGCCCCGTGCTGGTTGGCACTAGGTCACGTACAGGCCTGTGATTGTGCTACTCAGCACTAGGAAGACCTGGGTAGCAGACAGAATTTGGTGTCAGGTGGAGAAGGGCTGGGAGAGCGACTCCACTCTCTCTTGGGCCTCTTAGAATGACTTCCTTGTGCTTCTTTCTGTGCAGAAGGAACCAAGAAGGAAAGAAAGGACATCATGGATAAAAGAGTATTTTTGAACTCACTTCCAAGAGGTCCCACCGAGAGTTACTCACCTACCACTGAAATTTTCGAATTTTCCACGATTGTTTTGAAAACCTGAGTGGACAAAAACTGGCTGCCAAGGACAGAAGGAAGGTGCCAAGAGACCGAAGGAAGAGGCAGATAGATCCAGGTTTGCACAAAGTGCAGCTTATTAGGGACAGAAGCCAGTTTATTAGGGACTTAGGCAGCAGCAAGGCAGAGGGATCCTCTCAACCTGAGGCAGGAGAATTTATAGGCTAAGCTAGTCAAAGATGGGCAGGGAGCCAACGAAATATACCTGGGCTTTGTAAGAACAAAATAAACAAAAAAACAAAAAAACCCTAGTAATATGCTACACGTCAGTGAAGCAGTTCAGAGGCTGTGGATGTAGCTCAGTGGTACAGCGCTTGCCTAGCGAGGCAGTGGGGTCGGTGCTTCAGACGAAAGTTTAGCCCAGTTTGCAGCGCGTCAGGGTTCCCTGTCGGGAAGAATAGTAGTTACAGCCAGGACGGTTGTAGTCAAGCTGGATCCCTACGAAAGCAGCAGGGTGCTCATCTACTAAGTCCTTAGGCACAAGTGAAAGTTCACCAACGCCAAGGGCAAAGTCCGCGCTTCCGCCTCTCCCTGGGAGCAGCAGCCCAGAGTTCTCACCCTCTTCTCGGGGTTGGGAGTGCTGTTGCAGAAGTAAATCGAGGCGCACAAGAAAACATGCATAATAAGTACCGAGTTAGCTGATTTCGTTATCGAGAAAAAAAAATAGAATAGCTCCAAAGCTCTAGAGGACTTTCAGCTCCAGTTATATGGAACTAAAGCTACAGCTGTCACACACCATCCTCCCTTTATTAAACACGACTATTCACTTTATGCCAGTGACGCCGTTCAGCTTACTCTGACGTTCGGGTCACAATCATCGAGCACTACAAGGGGCCGTGCTCGTCCTTTCCCTCTAAGGCGCAGGCGCGAGGCGGGGCGGGGCGGGGCCTCGGGCGGAGGCGGAGTCCCGGGTTGTGGCGCCCCCTCCGGCCTGCGGCGAGCAGCACTGCGCAGGCTCCGACTCCACCGCGCGAACCCACCTGGCCAGAGGTTTGCGTTTCCAGACCTCAAAGCATTAGCAGTTAAACCGTCAACGTTTAAAAAACATCTGTTTTCGGATTCTGGAGCACCAACCGTACACAGTCACACTGCGTGATCGACAAAGAAGAGGTGGGGAGCGGATGGTAGAGATTATTTAAGGGGAAAGAGACTCATGACATTCCGTTTTCCGCTGGCCCTTTTCTTGCCGGGTGACATCGCTCCCCACGCAGCACCCGCCCCCGGACTCCCCTCCCACTGGATTTCTTCTCCTCTTTAGCTTTCCCTGTTCACTCAGGGACCGACGACCTGAGGCTGGGATCCCAGAGGCGACCTTGCGGGATCCTGACAGCTCCCGGAAGGCGTGCACTGCCTTTGAGAAACAGTTCAGGCTTTCCTCGCAGGGCTGACACTGGCCTTCTTGGGGTTCTAGGACCCCGTGGAGAATACCCCCCAACACCCGGACCCGGGGAGTGGCTACGGGCGCGGGAGGAAAGCGGAGCGCAGATGCCTTCGGCCCGAGGCTGCGCTCGTCCCCTGCAGGGGGCGGGCGACTCTTGCGGCAGGAGGAGCAGGCCCGGAAGCCCTCGGATCTGCGTGTGGAGCCAGGGTCCGAGCGTGGCCGCCGAGATGACTGTGAGCCGCAGTGTCTCCCGCTTTCATCTCCGGAATGCGCGGGGCAGCACACACGAGGCTTGAGGTTGTCCACAACCCTGAGGTTAAAAATCAATTTCTGACATTGGGAAATGATTTCTTGTATTAAAGTCTTTGTCTCCCTATGGCGCAATCTATTAGCGCAGTTGGCTGAACCAGAAAATCCTAGTTTTCACGGCAGCCAAGCAAGGGAAGGACTGAAATCTTGTGACTTTGAACATGTTACTCAGTTTCTTTGTTTATAAAAGAGACCACGTGTAGTACTTTCCTAATGGATTCATCTAACATGTAATGAGAAATGTACATAAAACGTTTGCGCTCTTCATACATTTTCATTGAATGTCAGCCACTATAATTTCCAGTGCAGTAGTACCACCATTCTCTTGTTTACTTCCGCCCTTTAAACAACTGCATCTTTTTTATTTTAATGATGCGATGGTCCTGCCATTCTTTAGTTTCCAGAATAATACAATCTTCAGAAGAAAAGAATTGTACATTTTAAATTCTAATTACACATATTTTTACCGTTGAATAATGAAAGAATCAATTTCTTAGTATAAATACCTTCAATGTCTGAGGATACAAATTACCGTATGATAAACATTCAAAAACTGGAGTAAGCTCACTTCAAAGTGAAAGACACTAGTACCCAGTAACAGTAATAAAACAACATCATTGGAGGCAGGCTCACTTAAGAGCTTTCATATGGAAACCTATCTTTGCCATAGATTCACAATTCAATCTTTCTACCTACATTTTAGAAATGTAGGTACAAAAATATATGAAAGAGAAGTCACCATAGGTTTTTGCAGGGCTAGGAGAATTTAATTGTAGGAAAAAAGGTGAAATGGTTTTTCTCCTACAGGGCCTGAAAATAGTTGTATCCTGATGTCTGTCCAGCACAGCTCTTGAAGGGAGGGAGGATGGTGGGGGATGAAGAAAACAAGAGTCAAGATGCAGAAAGCTGAGGTCAGATGGGAGAAAGGAACTGCCCAGCACCTCAGGATGTTGATTTATTCAATCAGCATAAGAATAAGTTCATGGAGGACAGGGGATATAGCCCAGCAGCACAAGCCCGTGCCTGGCAAGCACAAGGTCCTGAGTGTAATGCCTGGTACCAAAAAAAAAAAGTTAATGGAGAGTTTAAGGGGAGGGTAGGATCTGGGACAGGAAGAATATCTTATCGTCAGTAGAACAGCATGTCTTGATGTTCATGGAGAACATGGAGAACAAGGGAGGAAGTGTCTGTTACCTCAAGTGAAGGTCCAGTCACTGTGTATATCAGCTGTCTGAGTTGCGCACACTTCACATACAACCCTGCCAAACTCATAAGAAGCAGTGACCTTATCCTGATACCCAAGGTACAGTCAGCTTGGCCCCCGACATCCTGATGCATATGAAGAGTGAGTGAAACTTGAATGTTCTTCAACTGATGGGCATGAAACTGTTTCTAGTGGTTATTGTTATACAGAATTAGCACCTAATGCTGATATCCTTCATCGCTGTGCAAGCATTTCCCTAGAACAGATTCCTGGAAGTAAAATTGCCTGATCAATTCTAATTCTAATCTAACTTCCAATTTTGCTAAATCATCTCTAATTGACCTCCAAAGCAGTTGTCCCTAATCACATTTCCACTCTAAGAGGATGTTACTTTCTCAGCAATGATATAGAAATGAACTAGGACCTCCAAATGGTACAGGAGAAATATTATAACTCCTAACCTGCTAGTCTGATACAATGAGTTTGTGTTCCCCAAAATCAAAGAATGAATTCTAAGGAACAACAGAGGTTAAGAGTAGAAAATATTTATTGAGAGATAGACAGCTCCTGCCTGAGAGAGATGGCGGCGAGGGGAGGGGGGGACCCAGAGAGTGGGTTGCCCAGAAGCCCACTTCTCAAAGGAAGTTTTATAGAACAAAATCATGAGGTGAGTACAAACTCATTAGGTGGGTAGAAGGTGGGACAAAACTATGATCAACCAATAAGATTACAAGTATAGACACTTAGGTAATATTGGTCCAATGGGGAAACAAGTAATGCAACAAGTATACTTGAAAAGAACAAGGACCTTTCCTGGAAGGGATTGGTCAGGAGATCTTGGTCTCCCACTCAACTGACTGATGCCTATTTAGAATATCAATCATTGTTTATCCTTCAGGGAGGTATGTAGTTGTAGTCATTCCATCTTTTTTCTGAGACCTGGCCATCAACAAATGTGCCTCCAGCCACAGTTGTAATGTGTTCTTATCTTCTCCACTGACTCCTTCAAGGACCTACTCCTGTCTGCCTGTAATATTTCTACCTAACTTAGCTGTCTATAATAGCTATACTATTGGATATTTAATATATGAGTGCACCTCCCCTTGCTTGTTATTGCTTGTTGATTTCACACACTGCTCTGAACCATACAGGTGAGGGGATGGTGCTCTCCTGACCCTGAGACTTCTGGGAAAGAGACATCAAGAACTTGAAGCTAGATTTATTGGACTGTTGAAATACTGACAGAGGTAACCCTGCTCCTGGTATTCCTATGACAGATAGGCCAAGCTTCAACTGCTGAAGAACCCAAAACTCACAGCAAGGGTGGGACCTTCATGGTTGATCCTAGACCAAATAAAAATGGGAAAAAAGAGACTTGAAATTTTCATTGGATTGAAACATTAGGTAATGGATCTTTCCCTTATTTTCTTGTGGCAACAGGAGGAGAAATTGCATTCCCAAGACTTTATTTGGGAACTTTTTTTTTTGTCTTTGTTTATTTGGGAACTTAATAGTAGTGGCTAAGATGGGTGTGGTGGCACAGGCCTACAATCCCAGCAGGCATTACAGTCCCAGGAAGCTGAGCTAAAAAGACCACTGGAAGTTCCAAGAGGCCAGATTGAGTGAGTTCAAGGCCAGTCTGGACTTCATACTGAGACCCTGCCTTAAAAAACCAAAACATGAAAAATACAATAATAATGACAATTCTGCTGCTCTGGTAGAACTGTTTGGCCTGTGCTGGTATGTGCTACTTGTTATAAAACCTTGTCTTGTGAGCTGAGGTGAGTGAGCAGCTAAAGAAAACTTGTCATAGAGTATCCTTTTCTTTCTTCCCTCAAATTTTCCAGATGTTTGTCTGCTCTCAGCTGGAAGCTCACAGATACTAAGAATACAATAACATAATTTGTCATACATTTTGAAATTCTGCTATGGCTGCGACAGTATGAAAACATCAGTTACAAAACTTTCTTTCAGTGAAGTTGGAAATTTCAGCCTAGTGTTTATAATATCTGAGGGAAAAAAAGATTGAACCAAATAATACGTATATACACATTTAAATATAAATCTTTTGTTCTGACATGCAGTTCTACAGATAATAAACAGATATGTTCAAAATAAATAACAAAATACAAAGCCTTTTTGAAAAAAAGTACTTGACAGGCATGGTGGTGCACGCCTGTAATCCCAGCACCTGGGGAGGCTGAGCCAGGAGAATCACGTGAGTTGGAGGCCAGTTATTTTGTTTTTGTTTGTCTTTTTGAGACAGGGTGTTGCCGTGCAGTTCAGGCTAGCCTTGGACTCACTTTGTAGCCCAGGCTAGTCTTGAACTCACAATGATCCTCCTACCTCAGCCTCCTGAGTGTTGGGATTACAGGTGTGTGCCACCACCACAGGCTGGAGGCCAGTTTGGGCTACATAGTAAGTTCAAGGACACCCTGAACTACAATAGTGAGACCGCTTCTCAAAAAAAAACAAACTTGGCACCCAAACAAAACTAATGATGAAATCATTTCACAATGAATACCTCAAGAATGATAGAGCTGTAAAACCCACAAAATGAACCATAATGTAAACAATTTTGCTAATAATAATGTGTCAATACTGATTCATCAGTTGTAACAAATATACCACACTAATGAAAGACCTTAGTAATAGGGGAAGCTAGGAGTGTCGGGGGAGGGAGTAGATGGGAACTCTGTATTTTCTGTTCAGTTTTTCTGTAAACTGAAACCGCTCTAAGAAATAAAGTCTGTTAATACTTTTTATATATTAAGAATGAAAAAGCCGACTCCCTGCCTCGTAGGCCCCGGAAGGAGG
>NW_004955568.1:52358-89044 GCF_000276665.1 Chinchilla lanigera
CTTGAACTTGCGACAATCCTCCTGCCTCAGCCACCCAACTGCTGGGATTGCAAGCGTGCACCAGACTGCAACTATAAATTTTATAGGTTCCATGAATATCTCTCTCTCCCCTCACCCATTCAGGTCTAGAAAAAGGTCCCTCTGTTGCTAGTGCTGGGAGACTACACTGTCTTTTCAGTGCCTCTGTTCCCCTCGCAGAGTGCAGGAATTCTGAGTGGGGAAACTTCTCAATCCTTAACAGGTCTAGCCTTCAAAAATGCTCAGGGAGTGTATCACAAAATTATCCGGAAGCTCATCAGCAGAAGAATAATTACATGTCTTTTTTCCTGCAAAAATTCCCCAATAAACACTTTGCAGTTTCATAGGGGGAAGCATGACATAAAACTCAGCACCCCTAAGGGAAAACATTCATATATTTAATGTCACTAAAAATTTAAGAATTTGTATGGCTGGAAAAAAAAACCCTAAACAAATTAAGCACATATCAGCAGAATGGTTCAGCCCATGAAGACAAAAGCCCACTTTTAGATTCAGACAGTTTATGACCTAGAGAACAAAAGGAAGAGTAGCCAAGAGAGCTTCGTGGGCCCTTAGGCCACACACCAAAATGGATGACACTGAAACAAATGGGATCAACAGCTGCAGTGCAAGATGTGGGGTGTTTGTACTCTGTCACTGAGGAGCCAGTGTTAGACTGCAGTTTTGTAGCATTTGAGGGATGAGAGAGTTGCAGAAAGCAACATCTGCCATCAGAACCCTCGGGAGCTTTCTGCTTTTGTTTGGGGAAGGATCACAAAGTGCTTGGCTGTGTGACAAAACCCAGGATGGCCTCAGTTCAAGTGCTTACCTGTGTGACCTATGTGACCTGTCACCTGGGCATCACAGCAGAGTAATTTCCTTAAGAAATTCAAAAGAAAATGAACTGTAAAGTATATGTGTGTGGGGTGTGTGTGTGTGTGTGTGTGTGTGTTGCTTGGGATTTGGACTGACTGCCTTAGCAAATTTGCTTATTCTGTTGGGTTTGAAAAGGGTGCCAGGGACACCTGGTAGGCAAAATGGTGGTTATGACCAAGTTGGCTGTAGTCACATCTAGCTGGATCCATATAACTTGAAAAACCACAACATACAAAAGTCTTATTTTACTTAGTAGTTGTTATGATCAAATTTATACAAGTTTAAATTTAAAGAATTAAGCACTCTCGTAACGATTGTAATGAAAATCAAGTCTCTTGCCTGGGCAAGTAGCGCATGCCTGTTACCCTAGCGCAAGGAAGGCTGAAGTAGGAGAATCAAGTGAGTTTGAGGCCAACCTGGACTACATAGCAAGACCCTGTTTTTAAAAAAGAGAGAAAGAAAATCAACAGTCTCTCAATCCCCTCCTGCATTTCCCACTCCCTAGAGGTAACTATTATTTATTGATTTATTTTTAAAATTGAGACATTGGGCTGGGGATATAGTTCAGTGGTACAGTGCCTGCCTGGTAAGCCAAGGTCCTGAGTTCAACTCCCAGTACCAAAAAAATAAGTAAATAAAATAAAAGTTGAGACATAAAAACTCACATACTAGCTGGGCATGGTGGCACATGCCTGTAATCCCAGCACTTGGGAGGCTGAGGCAGGAGGATCCTTTCGAGTTGGAGACCAACCTGGGCTACAAAGTGAACGCAAGGCTAGCCTGAACTGCATAGCGAGATCTTGTCTCAAAAAGACAAAAAATAAAAACTCACATATTTGTGAGGTACTATGTGTTGTTTCAATTGAAACAAATATTCTTCTTTATGCTAAAACACTCAAAATCCTTTCTTCTAGCTTTTTTGAAATACAGAGTTCATTATCACTGTTGATAACCACCCTACTGTGCAGTAGAACACCAGAATTTATTTCTCCTATTTAACTGTAATTTAATGTCCATTGATCAACTTTTCCCCATCTCTCCCTGCCCTCTACTCCTCCCAGCCTCTGGTAACAGCCATTGTACTTTCAACTTCTAGAAGATTAACTTTTTTATATTCCACATTGAGTGAGATCATACAGTGTCTTCTTTTGCCTGGTTTAATCACTTACCACAATGATCTCCAGTCACATCTATTACACTTGATCTTAGCCAAAAGGCCTAGAAGCAATTCCAATTGCATCTATTTTATTGCAATGATAAGATTTGATTCCTTTTTATTGTGATGAAAGTGTTCCATGCTGTACCGTTAGCACATTTTTGATCCATGTATCAGCTGATGGACATGTAGGTTGCTTCTATTTCTTTTCTTTTCTTTTTTGGCTTGTATTTCTTAGCTATTGTGAGAAGTGCTTAAATAAATATGAGCATGCAGATAATTCTCAGACATACTGATTTCATTTTGTTTTTGAAAAATAGTAGAGTGATTGGTAGACATTATAGTAGTTCTATTTTTAATTTTTTGAAGAACTGGACATAACTATTTTAAATTCTTTTTATCAATGATTTGGTTGTTTATCTCCATCTCTGTAAATAAATATTGTTAATTATTGATTTTCTGATTTTAGGCACTGTTGTGGTTGGTGACTAGATGTCCTCCCAAAGCCTCGTGCAATTTTAGATGGGGCTTTTTCAGAAGTAGCTGAATCTAGAGTTTGTGATTGATTCATGGTCCATTGCTGGGATTAAGAGCATGAGTGCAATACCTGCCCTAAGGCAGACAGCCTGCATACAAGATAAGGGACAGACAGAGGCTTGTCCTTTCTCTCTCCTCCCTTGTTGCTTTTGCTGTCTTCCACCACCATGAACTGTTTCCATGTCTGCCATGTGTCACCCTGCCTTGGAGCCAGTTGACTGAAACCTCTATACACTGTGACCTAAATAAACCTTGCCTCCTTTAACTTTTCTTTCCTTTAACTTTTGTGTGTCTAGTATTTTGTCTCAGAAATGAGATCAAAGTAACTAACACAGGCACTTTATCTTTTCTTTACATGCTCACCTACAATTACCACTGTACACACACACACACACACACACTTCTCTGTCTTCCCAATCCTGATGGTTCATGTATTAACTTAACCAAGCCATGAGACCCAACTATTTGGTCAGACACCAGTCTATATGTCCTATGAATTGCTGTGAAGGCTAACATTTAAATCAGTAGTCTTTGAATAAAGTGAAATACCCTTTATAATCTGGGCAAGCTACTGGTTCACTTGAAATGAGTTGTGAAAGAAAGAACTCTGCTTCTAGACTGCATACAGCCTGAAGCTGCAACATTAGCTCTTTTCTGGGCCTCCAGGCTGCTGGGCCATCCCACAAACTGTGGATTGATTACATTATTTTAAATTATATTAACAGATAAGCCACACAATTTAATGTGGTTGTGTAGCAGAAAATGCCCCCCTGCCAGTTTGTTGGTTGCCCAGGTAATATTTCCTGTTACTACTGTCTCCTAGAAATGGCTGGTCACTGTGATTCATATTATAAGAGCCAATCAATAATTGCCAAATACTCTGCTTCTGTACTTCCTGCTTGCTTATCCCATATAAGCCCCAAACTACCAAGGATCAGGGCCTGACATTTTTTATTATTATTGTTATTATTATTATTTTTTAATCTTTTTGAGACAGAATCTCACTATGCAGTTCAGACTAATCTTGAACTCACTTTGTAGCCCAGGCTGGCCTTGAACTCACAACAATCGTTCTGCCTCAGCCTCCTGAGTGCTGTGATTACAGGCATGTGTCACCAGACCTGGGATGGGGGGTCTGACATTCTGAGGGACAATTGATTCCCTGTCAGTGCCCATCCAACGTTAAATAAATCTGCCTCTAAATCCTGGGTGTCATTTTGGTGTTTCTGCTTGCATTGTATTTGGTTTTTGTACAATATGTTCCCCCGGCAGTAATATTTACCTTATTTTTCCATTTACTTAGTTTTTCATGTATTTATTATTGAACAAATATCAACTTTTCCCCAGTTTTGTAAATCTATCCTTAACACATTCAAAATACATATATTTTCCTTTCTGTCCAAGAAATCTTTGCTCGGGCTTGGACCTCTTTGTCTTCAGGCTTGTCCCACAACTGATGTCATACTATGTCTCTTTATTCCTGCACTGGGAGGTCATTGCCTCTCTCTTTTGAGAACTTCTACTTCATGGATCAGTGGTCTTCTATCTGTTCATGACTTCTTTTTGATAGCGCACATTCTCCAGTAATCTTGCAAAGAGGTTGCCATAGAACTCAACAATTTTTTTTTTTTTCCCGGTACTGGGAATTGAATTCACGACCTTGGCAGGCAGGCGCTGTGCTGCTGAACTAAATCCCCAGCCCCTAGAACTCAACTTTGTACATTGCACATCTGAAAATGTCTATTATAGTCATACACTTATTTTATTTTATTAGATAAGTATTTTTTAAAGATATTATTCTATTTTCCACAGTTGTTATTAAAATGGAAAAAAAGTCTTTGACCACTGTCAGCTTTGAGCTGGTCTGACTTAAAAACCTAGGTCATGATGTTAAAACTAAAAAAAAATAAAAAATCTCACAGAACACGGACATCAAACACTTTCTGACCATGAGGAAACAAGCAAATGAGGAAATAAGCAAAAAACAGTTTCAAAATCATATCTGAACAGAAATCCAACACTGCCCAGACCGCAGACATGATCCAATATCTCCCTTTCCCAACAGCTAATAATGGCTTTGGCTTCTTTATCAGTTATACACTTAGTCCTGCTCCGCTTCTCCCACCTCACACGAAAACTATTATGATTTCGAATAGAACTGCACCTACTATTCTCCTGTGATTACAATGAGCCATAAAACTAATCCGCCTGAGTGCAGGTTTGTTCTTAATGGTTGTGGACTGGTAGCATCAGTGTTGTAGCACAGATACCATTCTAATTCTTTGTTATTTATATTAAATAGTTTGCTTATCTCTACTTTCAAAAGACCAGTCAGTGAGCCCTTTCAGTATAACAATGTATTTTTCTTGAATACCATTCCTGATAATTTTATGTATATAAAAGTAAAGGTGTACATTTATCTCTTAAACTAACATCGCACTTTTGCTGTTGTAGGAGTGTTGCTCACTTTGGAATCTTGACTTAATTCTATGTCTTAATAAGTTATTTTCCCACCAAGGAAAAGAAAATGAGGGTCCATTTTAAGACATCTTCATACATCAGAGATTGGATGAAGGGAGCCAGGAAATTGAGAGTTCAGATCTGCATAGCGCATCCCTCCTCCTATATAGAAGGAGCTGAAGGTCCTGCAGGGCTCCTGGTCTTCACAGATGTTGGACTCAACATTCAGATTCCTGTGTGTGTGTTTTTGTTCGTTTGTTTACTAATTTGGGTAAAAGAAGCGATTTCTAGAGTAATTTCCCAAAGTTTAAAACGATTATGGTTGCAGCGGGGATTTAGAAGCTCATGATTTTGTCTTCTGTTTTGAAAGATTTAATACACTCCGATCAGAGGTGAAGACAAAAAAGCTGCCGCCCAACGTGGGGCTCGAACCCACGACCCTGAGATTAAGAGTCTCATGCTCTACCGACTGAGCTAGCCGGGCACTGAAAGTATAGCTTTCTTTAAGTCTTTATCACATTCTCTAATTGCTACTGTTTGCTGTAATTGAAACTCCAGGATTCAACGGCAGCACTCTCAAGCCTTTTTTAAAGCTTTTAATCTCTGAGGAAACCGAGGCCTAGAAGGAGGGACTGGGACCCCGCAGTACTAAACGGGCCCGCCAAGTCGGAAAACCTCGCCGTTTCCTCACATTCCACAGGGACCCGATCACTCTGACAGCGGGTGTCCCGGGCCGGGGCTGAGGAGAGGCGACAGCGCGCCAGAGACGTGGACGAGGCCTACGGGAAGCAGCGGCGCGGGGATTCGTGCTCGGCGACCTTGGGGCTCCAGCCGCTGATTCCTTCTGGCACCGAAACCCATTTCTCTTCTAAACCCCGACGCCTAGGAGAGGGAATGACGTAAAACTGGCCTTGTTCACTATGCTGGGGCACACGTTTGTTTTTAAATGCTGCAAGTTTGGTGCCTGAGCAAAAGGCCAAGGCCATCCCGTGCAAAGGTTCCACCGAGGAGCAAATCGGGGGAGCTCCGAGTCTCGGGCGCAGGCCTCGCAGGCCGCAGCTCACTTCACGCGCTGGGCGCCTGGTTCTCCACCCTCTGAGGCGCGGAGCCCGGCAGTCGCCCGCCAAGTATTCGCGCCTCTGTTTAGGTGAAGGCTGAAGGAACCTTTCTCGGCAACCCTAACTTTGAAAAAGCTAAAGTTTAAGCAAAAGTAAACCCAACAAGCGAAGGTCCCACCACCTGCCGTGACTCGGATTCGAACCGAGGTTGCTGCGGCCACAACGCAGAGTACTAACCACTATACGATCACGGCGAGCCACCTGCAAGGCAGTAGGATAAGGGTCTATTTAACGTCCTTTGAAACAGGCCGGCCCTGCGCCGCTTTTACTTGCCTGGGTCGTGTAATCCGTGTAGACCGGAACCCCATTCGTCTCCGCTCCGTAACCCGGACGCTCCGACCCGCTTTCGGGTAGGAGACCCTGAATCCCGAATCCCGAATCCCGAGTCCCGAGTCCCGAGTCCCGAGTCCCGAGTCCCGAGTCCCGAGTCCCGAGTCCCGAATCCCGAATCCCGAGTCCCGAGTCTCGAGTCCCGAGTCCCGAGTCCCGAGTCCTGAATCCTGCGCGCCGAGCTCCTGACTGAGGGCACGAAGCAGCGGCCGCAGCCCGGGGCCGCGTGCCCGTCGCCCTCCGTTTCCCCCTCCAAAGAATTAAATCGCCTTGCCCGGGGGTTCAAGAGGCGGCGCCGCAGGGTTTTCCTGTTTGCATATCCACCCTGTGCTCTGGAAGGGCGGTTTCTGTTTCCACAACGGTGGACTCGGCCGGGGCGGCGCGGCGGGCGGCGGGCGGCGGGCGGCGGGGAAGGTGAGAGACTCCGCCTTGAGCACAGGGTTTTTTCTCCCCTCCGGCCCTCTTAAACTGAGGGCGTGTGTGCTGATGCCTTATCCTGACTCCTCGAAGCCGCCTCTGAAGATTCAGTACAAACAAGCTAGCCTCTAGACAGTTCCCTAAAGACCCCCAAAAAGAGAATCTCTTTAATTCACTGGGACTCCAGCGGTCGAACGCTGCAGACACACTCGCCTCCCGTGTGAAGCCACAGACAAACCCTAAAGGTTTTTTGAGGGGAGAGACTATGGGGCGCCGACTCAGAACCTACGATTGGTCAAAAGCGCTTTGTTTCGCTCCCTGCGCTGGGGAGCTTACCCGGACTACTCAAAACCGGGAGAAAAAGTGAAAAAAAAAAAAAAAAAGGTCTGGGTTGGCCGGGAATCGAACCCGGGTCAACTGCTTGGAAGGCAGCTATGCTCACCACTATACCACCAACGCACACGTCGAATTGCTTTCTCCTGTTTCCCTATGAATACTCTGCATCAAGTTCTGTTCCTGTAATTACCTTCCTATTTTGAAATTCATATGACAAGAAATTTAGGCTATAAAGCCAAAGAAGAAAAAGAAAAACCTCTTTAGGCTTCCTTGTTTTGAAAATTTTGTGATCGGTCTTGTTTGACAGATTCAATGAAAGTCAGTGCTAGGTCTCTCTGCCGCTCTTTATAAACGGAGCTTCTGAAATCCAGGGGACAAGCAAATTCCGCAGCTTCTCTCTGCAATACATAGTTGCTAGTTTGAGATCAAAGTGCTAATCCTTAGGACAAACGCATAAAGTTAAAGTTGCCCTGAGAAGATACGCACGTTTTAAAGCTTTGAGTACTGCCAAATTGCTGTGTGGCGAGATAATCACTTTTCACTGTTCAATGAGTATTGCCAAAGAAGCGTCGATTTAAATAATATTATTTTCATCTTTCCAAAGTGCAGGGTAAAACTATAATCTCACTTTAATTTGCATTTATTTTATTACTATTGAGGCTGATCATTTTTTATAAACTTGTCAGTTATTTGTATTAGTTTTGAGATTTATCAAGTCATGCATTTTACCTGTTTTTCTATTGGTATTTATGTTTTCCTATTGATTTATACTAGTTTATCCTTTGTCTTTTAATATAATTTGTGGGATTTTTTTGTTGGGGACCACAAAGTATAAACGAGGGCCCTGAGGCTAAGGCTCAGAGGCCATAATGGAGGCCTTGATAGTCCCATAATGTTATGATGCTCCAGGGCAAGATTACATCAGCATAGGATCACTACTGCCTTTTCATTCACCAGAAGTGATCCTGATCGACATAAAATCCTCAGCAGAAGACCACTGCCACCCTCCGAGTCAGCCAATACTCCCTCGATTATTGTGTGCACCCAATAAAAAGTGGCTAGCTTGGGATGTTATTGTCTTTGCCCATTCTAAGGCACTGACCTCCTAAGCCCCCTGTCATGCATTAGTAAATGTGTCTGTTTCTTATTTCATCCTTTTGCCTTACTCCTCATGCAGGCAGGTGGAATCTTGGCCGGGTCCCTTATAATTTTTAGATAGAACGTTTGTTCTGCTTTGTTTGTTTTTGAGTCATGGTCTTACTCTGCAGTGCTGGCTGGCCTTGGACTCACTTTTAGCTCAGGCTGGCCTCAAACTCTCAGTGATCCTCCTGCCTCAGCCACCCAAGTGCTAGGATTACAGGCGTGTGCCACCGCCCCCTACTTGTTTGTCTTTTTTTTTTTTTAAACCGGAAATCGAACTCAGGACCTTGTGCTTGCCAGGCAAGAGCTTGGGCCACTGAGCTATATCCCCGGCTTGTTTTATTTTTGTAACCTAATTGATCAGTTAAAAAAAAAAAACAAAAAACCTTTATTTGTGCTTCAAAGTTTAAAACAAAGACACTAAGTTCACAGGAAACCCACTCAGAGATGCTTTTCTAAGCTAAATATGTTTCCCTTTAGCCTCACCCAACAGAGAATACACATGTTAATTTCAATGTACAATCATTGCAGTCCTACTTCTACATGAGATTATACCCAGACCATCTAAACTGGATTCCGGATGTTATTAGTTATATTCTAATTTCATTAACTACCAAAGGTTTCCTAGGATGATTTGAGTCACTGGAATTCGTTGGCTACTTTTGCAAACGAAACCCAAAGAACTCTTACATGATTGTGTTTTGGGGAAATGATTTTATAGGCATCAGTAGCAGAAGCAGTCTATGTTGATCCGGTCCCGGCACTGCAAAGCGATTCACAATTGTCTCCTACCACGGACCCATGAATGAAGTTGTCCACTTTTTGTCCAAACCAGAGTCCGGAATCAGGATGTCTGCCACAATGTAGCTCCTAGAGGATGCTTTTTCAGCCTTGGAAACTGAGACGGAGAATGCATTTGCAGGAATTTCATCAAAGATTCTTCAGCTCAGCATCTGAAGATGAGTTATCATATAACTTTTTTCAAAGTCACAGCCAACACCCTTCAGTTTTTAAGCTACAACATGCAGCTCTGCTTCTCATCGTCTCTGCAGATGCCGAAGAAAGGCCATCGCCATCCTGAGGCCACTGACTCCACTCTGCACTTGATGGCAGCCGCCACGGCTTCCCTAATCTATCTGTTTTATTCTCTATGATCTCTGCTTGTTTTTAATCTTGAAAAAGTCCTCTCTAGCCCAAACTAAGGTAATTCTTTAGTTTTCTGGAAACGTTTTAGTGGTTTCAGTTCTTGAATCCATGCGATAGGTGCTATGAGGTAGTAATTCAATTTCTAGAAATAAGGAAGTATGTAGGGATACAAACAAAAATATATCTTCACAGATCCTCATCAGAATATTATTTGTAAAACACGGAGAATAGGGAAAATTTTAGGTGAAAACCCATAAATAGAACTTGTTAGATTCATTTTGATAAATATAAACATTTGTTATGATTGTCATCTTTACATTGTACATTGCGTATTGCTGGTGGCAGTGTTCACTGGTATTACCTGTTGAACTAATGCATCGACTCCGGGGCATTTTTCCCACACATAAGCAAAATGGTACATGTACAATATTATTTATGGCAGTATTGTTTGAAATAGCAGTTAGAAATAACTTAATTGACCATCAATAGAAGCTTGTTAATTATGGATTATTCATACAATGGAATGCTATACTCCATAAGAAAGAATGAGGATGCCCTGTAGCTATTTGTAAACTGCATAGCTAAACAGAAAAGATAAAATACAGAAAAATATGCATAAATTAATATCGTTTGTGCCAGAGGAAAGAACATGTTTTAATACATACCCTTATATGTTCATGTACTTAACATTTGCATAAAATATCTCTGACATACTTAAGAAAGCTAACACTGGTCGCCTTGTTAAGGGAAAAATAGGTGGTAGCATGAAAGTGAAGTTTATTAGTTATGTCTTCCTGTAAATTTGAATACTAAAGCTTGTCAACAGCCTTTTTAAAAACTAAAACGAAAGAAAATATATTGCTAAAGAATATTGCTACGGGGAAGTGTTAAAAATACAGTTTTTCCTCTTTATTGTGGGGTAAAGATCAAAATACATTAAATTTTAAAAATATATAGCTGTCAATGTAATATGTTTTACATGATTCCATTTTGTTTCATACATACTATACTCATGGTGACCTCTAGGTGGTAAAACGCTGATATATTTTTTTAAATAACATTTTCAGTATTTGAACTTTCGCTGCGTGGTGCAACTGATTCACAAAAACACGGTTGTTTTAAAAGATTCTACCAAAAAACATGTGTTCCCTGACCGGGAATCGAACCCGGGCCGCGGCGGTGAGAGCGCCGAATCCTAACCACTAGACCACCAGGGAAGTTGAAGGGGCCTCAACATCAGAATTACAAGACTCTTAAAACGTTTTGTTTTGTTTACTACTTTGGTTTTGAATCCTTCTAATACTGAGACTTTTCGTTAGGATTATTTCCCTGTTGTGTTTTTTTGTTTTTTTGTTTTTTTTTTCTTTTTCCTAGAGTACAAGGCACTATGAAAGAATTCTAAAAATCTGGAGAGGATCGCGTACACATGATCAGAGTTCCCAAGACCAGGCAGAGTCGAAAGCTGCATCCAGCAAGGTCTTTGCAAAAACATCCCGGAAAAACCTGCGCTTGGTGACGCACGCCTGTAATCCCAGCACTTGGAAGGCTGAGACAGCAGGATTGTTGCGATTTCGAGACCAGCCTGGGCTACAAAGTGAGCTCAAGGCCAGCCTGAACTGCATAGGGAGACCCTGTCTCCAAAGACAACAAAAATCCACGAAGTTTTCACTAGGAAAGGCCATCGTATGAGTAACGCTAGGAGATCCTGGGATTACTGCAGCTCGTTTGTTACTTTTGTTTGTTTTTATGTTATGTGAATTGAGACTCAACTGTAGGCTAAAATGAGTATTACAGATAAGTAAAAATCACTCAGCCTTCAGACGTTTGGTGCTCAGCAGGATCTGACTTGAATGCTCTCGTGAGAGACTTAAACACAGGGTCTCTGATCGCTGACATTTTTAAAAATTAAAAAGAGAGGGCAAAGAAAGAAAATTTGGGTGCATGCCAGACTGAAGGAAAATTTAAACTTCCCCGTCAATGTACTGCAATAGCTGTATACGAGAGAAAGGAAATGTGGCCGGAATCGAATGGCATGAATCGAGTGTTTGCAATATCGTACTTTCCATTTTCCTATGGGTTTGAAATTTTTAAAAACAAGAAGTTGAGAAAAACGAAAATGAAACCACCGAAAGTCTCCCCTCAGGCCTTTATTTGGCCAGATGATCTCAGAGTGATTATTAACTGTGTGCATGAGTTCAAACAGAAATTTTAAAAGCACCCCCTTACGTACACTTCTCAATAAGAAAATTCTTTCGATAATGGATTGAAATCAAAACATCAGTGACACTGCATATCAGCAGGGCCTGAAAGGGGGAAAAAGGGGTGGTAGGTGATGAGGGTGTTTGGAGTTCTATTGTTTTGTTTTGCTTTTAAAGTATTAATGTTAAAATTATAAGTATTAATCTTGCACTCATCTAGTCTCCACCTTCCTAAGAGTTTAAGTGCTAGAAATTAGAGAGAAGAGTAACTAAATGTTAAACATTTATTTTCATAAAAACTCAAGAATCTTGCTGTCAGGTCACCAGTGAGCCTAACCGAGCCCTCTTCTACCGGACAGCTACAGGTGCAAAAACAAAACAAACAGACAGACAAAGCTAAACTGTAGAGTGACTTTCTGAGATTGGTACGAGGTAACAATTTATTTCTATCACAAAGGAAATCGACCTCTTTGTTTCAGTCAACAGTAATTTTTAATCGAGTAATCTGCCACCTGCTGGTACTTTTTGGAAACAGGCGAACCTGGAAGGAGAGTAGGGTTCCCAGCCTCACCGCACAAGCGGACACTCAGCAGAGCATCAGGACAGGATTAAATCAGCTGCTCTTCTTGCCACCACGCTTAAAGGCCAGTGGGAGGGGTGCGATTCGTTTACCCCAGTCTGCATGCTATTTTCTTTCCCCAAACATTTACAGATCATCCAAAATACATCCAGCCGGGCGTGGTGGCGCACACTTGTAACCCCAGTACTTGGCAGGCCGAGGCAGCAGGATCACTGCGAGTTTGAGGCCAGTCTCGGCCACATAGTGAGTTCAAGGCCAGCCTGAACGGCATAGTGAGACCCAGTCTCAAAAAAACACCCCCCACCACCACACAAACACACCCCTCCCAAAATATACATATGGATGGGGAAGATTAATTAGACCTAATTTTTCCTCCTCTCCTCCCGCTCCTCCCGCTCTTCTCCCTTTTCGCTCCTCCCTCTCCCCCGCCTCTCTTCCTCCTCCTGGTAGGATTAAAAACCCTGGACATTACCTACAAAACAAATACAAGAAGACTTGGAAAGTTCTGGAGAGAAGCCAGACCAGCTAGGGCCCTCAGAAGCCAAAGAACGACACAATAGCGTTTGCTTGGACTTTCTTTTTCTTCCCAAATATTTTAGATTTGGAGCTGAAGAAGCCAGCAACCTGGAAACATCAGTAGAAGAAAGAAGAAACTGAGAGAGCATCTCAATGGTAGAGCACTTGCCTAGTATATTTGAGGCCCTGGGTTCAGTCCCCAGTGTTACAGAACAAACAAACAAAGCAGTGGTGAAAGGGCCTCCTCACTCTCCCGTCCCTAGTGTTGGTGGAGGATGTGGGGCGGCCTGTGAGGAGCAGTAAGGAGGTGCGGGGTGCTCCTGCACTGAATCCAGCCAGGTTGGCATTGGAGCAGGCCTAAGGGGCTCCCACACTTCTCCACCCACTCTGATATGTATTTCTGCCTAAGCACTTTTTGAGAAGGTCAACCAAAACATAAACTTCAAACAAGATCCATTCAGAATTTTGTTTTGTTTTAGTTTTGGTTACTTTTTTTTTTTTTGAGACAGGTTCTCACTGTGTAGTTCAGGCTGGGCTTGAACTCACTATGTAGCCCAGTCTGGCCTCAAACTCAAGGCAATCCTCCTGCCTTGGCCTCCTGGATGCTGGGATTACAGGAGAGCAGTACCACGCCAGGAAAGATCCAGAGTCTTAAACATAAAACCCAAAATGTCTAAGTATCAATCAAAAAGCATTGATTACATCAACAATTAAGACTGCTGAATGAAAATAGACCACAATTTTTTCTCCTTTATTGAGATAGGGCCTTGCTCTGTTGCTCAGGTTGGCCCCCAAATCCTAGGTTCCTGATCCAGCTACCTCAGCTTTTAAAGAAGCTAGAACTACAGACACATACCACTTCACCAGCCTGACAAAAAATTTTAAAGCAGTCATTATAAAAATACTTCCACAAGCAATTCTGAACACGCATAAGCAAATGATAAAACAGAAGGACTCAGCAAAGATACACAGAGTTAAGTAAAGAAATAGAAGATATGAAGAAGAACCAGATAGAAATTCTAGAACTAAAAATTATCATAACTTAACATTGGGAAAAACCAAAGCAATAAAAACCTCAGAGACCCAGAAATTTGTCATGAAAGAGATGGTAGCTGCAGATGTGCACAGTGACACCAAAGAAATAAGCAATATATATATTGTATCCATGTATGGTTTTCTCAAAAACTTAATGAGGATGAAGATTCACTAGATAAGTGCTATACCGTATTTCAGTTATTTGTGTACCTATTACCTCTTTGAAACATCTATAGTATGAATGAGAATGAATTGCTGATTGTCAAAAGTTATCAAGCAAATAAAAAAGATCCTCACTGGGCATGGTGGTGCACACCTGTAATCTCAGCACTCAGGAGGCTGAGGCAGGAAGATTGTTGTGAGTTCAAGACCAGCCTGGGCTACAAAGTGAGCTCAAGGCCAGTCTGAACTGCATAGCAAGACCCTGTCTCAAAAAGACAAAAAAAAAAAAATTCTCAGTAGTACAATGGAATAGTAGAAAGATCCTCAAAGCAGAATGGAGGAGAATTAGTGAACTGGAAGACATAACAATAGAAATTGTTTGATCCGAAACACAAAGAAAATGGACTGGGGAAAAAATTGAGGACAGCATCAGAGACTTGTGGCATTGTAACAAAAGATTTAACATTTGTGCCATCAATTTTCCAGAAAGAGAATAAGGCAGAAAGAAGATAAAACAGCAACAATAATAATGCCTGAAAACTCCCCAAGTTTGGCAGAGGACTAAACCTATAGGTTTAAGAAACTGAGTCACAAGCAAGATAAAACCCAATGAAATTGTGTCACAGCCCCTCCTAGACCCTACTGAAAGCTAAAACCAAAGAAAAAGTGTTGAAAACAGCAAAAAGAAAAATTATTTGAATGACAGCAGATTTCTTATCAGAACCTCTGGAGACCAGAAGACACAAAATTTTTCAAGTACTCCAAGAAAAGTCTGTCAACTCAGATTCCTGTATCCACTAAAACTCTCCTTCAGGTATGAAGGATACAGCTCAAAAATACAAACAACCCAATGTTTTAAATGACCAAAGGACATGGATAGACATTTCTCCACATCTATTCAAGTTATGCATGAGTCTAACTAACCCCTATGCTTTAGGCATGTGATAAGTTTTGTGTACTTTTTTCCCTGTTTAAGAAAAAAAAGATATTCAAATCACCAATAAGCACATGAAAAGGTGTTCAATGTCATCAATCACTAAGGAAATGAAATTCCTAAGATCCACTTTACACCGACCAGGATGAGAAATAGAAAACAGTAGTGTTGATGAGGATGCGGAGAAATCAGAGCCCTGGTGCAGCGCTAGTGGGACTGTAAAATGGTGCAGCTGCTACGGAAAACAGTTTGGCAGTTCCTTGGTAAGTTAAACATAGAGCATGACTCAGTAATTCCACTCCTGGGCATATTCCCCAAAGATCTGAAAATGGAGACTCAAATAAATAAATATTTGTACATGTACATTCACGGCAGCACTATTCACAATAGCCCAAAGGTAGAAACAGTCCAGATGTCCTTTAATAGATGAATGGGTAAACAAAATGTGGTCTATAAATACAGTGAGGTATTATGGGTTTTTTTGTTTTTTGTTTTGTCTTCTTTTGTTTATTTTGAGACAGGATCTTGCTATGTAGTTCAGGCTGTCCTTGAACTGTTTATGTATCCCAGGCTGCCTCAGTGATCCTCCTGCCTCAGCCTCCCAAGTGCTTGGATTACAGGCGTGCACCACCTCACCCAGTTCACAGTTACATATTATTCTGCTACAAGAAGAAAAGAAGTACAATTTGGATGAACCTCAGAAGAAAAATACTAAATGAAAGAAGGCAGCTATAAAAGCTTATATATTATATAATTCCATTTATATAAAATGTCCAGAATAATTAAATCCATAGAGACAAAAGGCAAATTGATGGTTTCTAGGTTGAGGAATGACTGGGACGTAGGTAGAAGGTTACCTTTGGAGTGGTGAAGATGTTAGGAATTAGATAATGGTGACAGCTGTACAACATTTTCAATGTACTAAATGCTACTGGTTACACATTTTAAAATGTTAAAACTGTAAACTTCAAATGAGTGTATTTTATCACAATAAAAAATGATTGCCAGGTGTGGTGGCACGAGCCTATAATCCTAGCACTTGGGAGGCTGAGGTAGAAGGATCTTTTGCGAGTTCAAGGCCAGTGTGGCCTACAAAGTGAGTTCAAGGCCAGCCTGAATTGCATAGGGAAACCCTGTCTCAAAAAAAAAAAAAATAAAATAAAATAAAAAATGATGGAGGTGAACTGAGGATATAGCTTAATGATAAAATGTTTACCTAGCATGCAAGAGACCCCATTCCTTAAAAAAAACGGAGGGGTGGAATCGTAATAGGACTCTTTCCAGTTACAGACCTTATTCTAAAAGGCATGTGAATGCTGGGTGTGGTGGTGCATGTCTGTAATCCCAGCACTCAGGAGGCTGAGGCAGGAGGATCATTGCGAGTTCAAGGCCAGCCTGGGCTACAAACTGAGCTCAAGGCCAGCCTGAACTGCATAGCGAGACCGTGTCTCAAAAAGACAAAAATAAAAATAAAAACAATAAAATTCATGTGATCTTTCCCTCGAGGAGGGAGCAGCATGGCCAGGAGTGGAGACCTCTAGCTTTCATCGTAGACAGCTCTACTGCCAAGATAGCCAATGTACCTAAAACCAGAAAGACTTTCTGTAAGAAGTGTGGCAAGCATCAGCCTCACAAAGTGACCCAGTATGAGAAGGGCAAGGATTCCCTGAATGCCCAAGGAAAGAGGCACTACGACAGGAAGCAGAGTGGCTGCAGTGCACAGACAAAACCAAGTTGCCTGAAGAAGGCTAACGCCACAGAGAACACTGCACTGAGGCTTGCATGTGTGGAGCCTAACTGCAGCTTGGAGAGGAAGCTGGCCAGGAAGAGATGCAAGCATTTTGAACTGGGAGGAGAAAACAAGAGAAAGGGCCAAGTGATCCAGTTCTAAACTTTGTGCTTTGTTCTTTTAACTTTGAGGCAAAAATGTTGAAGCTATAAGATCACCTGTAGGAAAATAAATGCAGTAGTAACCATACCCCCAAAAAAGTCATGTGAAAAATAAAGAAGCAGGAATACTAAAAACAATTTTGAAAAAGAATTCAGTGTGAGGAATCAACTTACTCATTCTCAGGACTTATTTTATGGCCACACTAACAAAGATTATGGTATTACCACAGGGATAAATATGGAAAGTAGGAGAGAGAATAGGATACCCAACAGTAATACAACCAACTGACATTTTACAAAGGAGCAAGAGCAGTTCAGTGGAGGGAAGACAGCTTTTTCAATAAACATTACTAAAGAAGTTGGAAATCCATAGGCAAACAAAACAGAATCTAGTCTCATACACTTTTGTTTGGTTGGCTGGTTTTTGTTTTGTTTTGTGAGACAGGGTCTCACTATGTAGTTCAGACTGGCTTTGAACCAACTATGTAGCCTAAACTGGCCTCAAACTTGCTGTAATCCTCCTGCCTCAGCCTCCTGAGGCTGGGATTATAGGCTTTAGTCTCATATCTCAATATCTTGTTTTAAAAAACTAACTCAAAGTGGATTACTGACATAAAATATAAGATTTTCAGCAGAAAATATAGGAGAAAATCTTTATGACATGAGCTGGGTTAAACAAAGACTTGATGGCTGGGTGGATGTGGTGGTGCATGCCTGTAATCCCAGCACTCAGGAGGCTGAGGCAGGAGAATCACTGAGATTGAGACCAGCCTGGGCTACATACTGAGTTCAAAACTAGCCTGAACTACATAGTGAGACCCTGTCTTAAAGAAAACAAAACAAAAAACTGTATATAAATGTTTGTGGCTGATGTATTAATAATAGCCAAAAATTGCCAAGGAAGGGGATATCTTTTAACAGGTGAATGGTTAAACAAACTGTGGTATATCTATAGCATAGAATACTACTCAACAATAATAAGGAACCAATTGTTAGTACACCTAGCCAGAGGAATTCAGAGAATTATAGTGAATGAAGACAGCCAATCTTAGAATGTTACATAGTGACCCAGGATGATTCTACTTAGACAGTGTTCTTAAATGACCAAAGTATAGAGAGAGAGAACAGATTAGTTGTGGCCTAGGGTTAAAGTAGGGAGGGGATTGAGGGGGCATGTTCCAGCAACATGAGGCGTCCTTGTGATGATGGAAACACTCTATGTCTTGACTATATCAATGTCAGTACACTGGTTGTGATGTTTTTGGGTGTGTGTGACTAAACTAACAGCTTTATTAACAAAGGCAAATATCAGGTAATTGTACGAATATTACATATAAAACAGAAATCCAAACTAACAGCATTATATTTTAAAAGTACTGTACTTCTGTCTCTTTTAAAGAGATTTGTCATCTATTGTGTACAACAAACAAAATGGGTACTCTTCTCTTGGGAAAGTTCGGGGAAATGAAACAGTCAATTTCAAGCAAATAAATGAAACACATCTTTCTCTAAATGCAGAATATTGCTAGCAAGGAAATAAACTAACACATCAGAAAGAAGATATATTACAGAGTGAAGCATGGTGGCACACTCGGGAGGCTGTTATTCCAACACTCGGGAGGCTGAGGCAGAAGGATTACTCTGAATTTGAGCCCAGCCTGGGCTACAAAGTGAGTTCGAGGCCAGCCTGAACTGCACAGTGAAACCTTGTCTTGAAAACACAAAAGAAAGAGAAAAAGAAAAAAGATGTCTAGCAAATTCATGAAAGTGAAAAGCGATGTACGTAGTAAAATTAAAATTATTGCTAATCTTTCCCCCTCATATTGAAAGAACATTCAAAACTGGTCTTTCATACAAATATAAAATGACTGTAGAGAGAGGGAATATGAAACCATATCTATCTGAAATTCTTCATGATGCTTTTACAGTATCTCTGATTCTCTTACTAAAAGGATCAAAGTTAAAGATTTAGGAAATGGAAGGGAATGAAGACATTTCGTTTCTTTTTTCTTCTTTTTTTTGTGCCAGGAATCAAACTCATGACCTTGTGCTTGCCTGGCAGGTGCTGTGCCACTGAGCTATCTCCCCAGCCCTGATACTTAATTTTAAATATACAAGTAAGGCACAATATAAAGCCACATTATAATCTGTCATGAAGGATATAGGAAAGGACAAGAATCATACATGGTACAGTAGAACAAGCAACCGTATTGACTGCAAAAAGTGTGACACCCAATTAAAAACTCAGATAAGATCTTAACAAGAGCATCGGGAGACAGCACGTACTAGTTTTGCAAGGTATTGCCACTTGGAGGAAATAGATAAAGGGTACACAGGATCTGTCAATATTATTTGTTGCAGTTACCTGTAAAGGCATCATTGCCTCAAAATAAGAAGTTTAGTTTTCATTTAATGAGCATAGTTTCAGTTTTTCAAGATAAAGAGTTTTGGAGTTGAGTACTGTAGTGTATTCACATAATCTCAGCACTTGGGAGGCTGAAGCAGGAGGTTTGCTGTGAATTTGAGGCCAGCCTGGGTTACATAGTGAGTTCAAGGCCAGTTTGAATTGTATAGTGAGACCCTATCACAGAAAGAAAAAAAACTGACTTCTGGATATTGGTTTACACAACAATATGGATGTTCTTAACACTATTGAATAACACGTTACTTAAAAATGGCTAAGATGGTGAATTTTATGTGTATTTTATCAACATTAAAACTTTATAAAGGCCATGCATGGTGGTGCACGCCTCTAATCCCAGCACTCGGGAGGCTGAGGCAGGAGGATCACTGTGAGCTCAAGGCCAGACTGGGCTACAAAGTGAGCTCAAGGGAAGCCTGAACTGCATAGTCTGTCTCAAAAAGATCCACCCCCCACAAAAAAAAATTTATAAAGGATTGGAGATTTACCTCAATAATAGAGTGCTTCTTGAGCATGTGCATGTGAGAGATCCTAGGTTCAAGGCCCAGTATCAAGACAACATTTTTTTTTAAACCAAAACACAAAACATAATATAGAAAGATCTTACAAAGAAAGAAAAATAGAATTGACTTTTGACAGCTTGTCACTTTTTTGGGGGGGTACCTGGAATCGAACTCAGAACCTTGCACTTGCCAGGCAACCACTGTGCTGCTGAGCTATATCCCCAGTAGAAATGATTCTTCAGAGCTAAAAAAATGCAGCCATCTCCAATTCCACAGGAGAGTAAATAGAATGACTGCGGCACACCAGTAGAAAAGCTGGCCTTAGAACTGTTGTTATCTCCTCTCCAAATTGTTTGAGATTCTCTTTACTTGCAGTTTACCCCTTTATTTCACCATGTCTTCCTACATAATATCAGGTAATATCTTGACTTTTCCTAGTCATCCACAGTATTTCCTGTCTGCCTGGATATTCCTATTCATACCATCCCTGTAGACCAGTGGTTCTCAACCTTGACTGCACAGGAAACCACATGGGAATATTGAAAATGTGCTTTATATTTGAGTTCCATCCCCAAAGATTTTGATTTAACTGGTCTGGAATGTAGTTAGGGCAATATATATAATGTATTTTTTTTCTTTGCAGTGTTGGGGATTGAACTCAGGGTCTAGCACACACTAGGCAAGTTCTCTACCATTGAGTTACCCCCAGCTCCTGCATTTCAGAATTTTTTACCTGTACCCTGCCCCCGCGATTCCAATGTGCGTTCACGGTGAAGAGAAATTATCTAGGCACTGAAGAGTACATTTCCTCGGAAGTACTATATTACTTTTACATTACATGTAACAGTTACTTTTTTAGTATATTTTGCCTTAAGGTGTTAACTCTGTTACACATTTCTAGCAAATTTTAAGTGCCTTGCCAACATTTTCAAAACTGAACTAAGCCAACTAGTTGAGAAATTTCCTGGCATGGCACCAAGATCCAAGTTAATTTTGGTTCATTAATATAGTCCAAATCTAAGGTAGAAAGGGAAAAGGAGATAAAAATTTAACATTTGAAAGGAACGGAAGACACTAGTGCTAGTATAGCAGTGGCTAAAGTACAGGTCTAAATAACACAAGTTTTGCCTGATACACACACACACACACACACACACACACACACACACAGCACTAGTCATCAACCCTAATGGCATTAGATTCTCACGGCAAGTTCTCTTGCCAGTCTAATTTGGTTGTTTTGTCTACAACACTGTTATCCGGTAGCCAGATGAACTTTACTGGGTTCTAGGTTGCTTGTCTCTCCTTCTGGAGTTAGATTTCAGGTTCTTCTTATCCTGAACAAAGAAATGAATGAAATGACCAAAAAGCAGTGACAAAGTTTATTTGAAAAAGTAAAAGTGAAGAGTGAGAGAGAAACTGGGTCTGCCAAACAAGCGTAGGCCGAGTGAAAGATGAAGTACACGGTGGGGGAGGCTATAGTGGGGAAAGCCACCATAGCCAGCTCTTCTTGGTGTCTGTGTCTTTTTCTACTGTCCAAATCTTGAGGAAGCCCAGGAGAACTTTTCTTGAGGTGGTGGGGGTTACTAGCAATCGAACACAGGACCTTCCGCTTGTGAGGCAGGCACTTGCGCTGCCAAGCTATACCCCTGACCGGTAACTTCTACATACAGGTCCTAAGAGTTGGTGCTGAGGTCCCATGCCTCAGGCTGAGGTCAGGTCTAGTCTACCCTACTGAAAGCCTGCTCAAATTCTCCTGAGAAGTTTTGCAGGGCTTTGGGAATTGTTCTACACACATGTTCCAGGGTCTTGTAATTAACAAGTCACACAAGCCTACTTCAGCAGACAGTTTTGCCATGCCCTAATTTCCAGTCTTAGAAGGATCACCTCAAGTTAGAAGCTAGCCTGGGCTACATAGTGATCTCAAGTCCAGCCTGAACTACATAGTGAGACTCTGTCTCAAAAACAAAAAACAAACAAACCAAAAGCTCCCAAAGGGCCTGACATGGTGGTGCATGCCTGTAATCCCAGCACTTGGGAGGCTGAGGCATGAGGATCATTGAGAGTTCGAGGCCAGCCTGGGCTACAGATTGAGTTCAAGACCAGTCTGAATGGCATAGTGAGATCCTGTCTCCAAAAAACAAACAAACAAAAAATGTTCTAAAAGTTAAAAAAAAGTATGGAGTGATGAAATCCCTATTTGACATACCATTCAAAGATTTACAAAAATGGCAGAATAATTTGCTCCCATCCCATCAGTTAGGTTTAATTGTACTGACAACTTCATTTGGCACTATGGACCACAAAGAAGCAAGACAAAAACACACAGGAGAGAAAATCCTGGGATTCTTTCTCTAGGGATATAATGCATGTGTATAAATAAAATATCTCAATGGGAAAAATATATAAGGAAGAAAATTTTATATAAAATATTCACAAATGACAAAATCTACAAATAACTTCTGGTTTTAGATTTTTATTATGGAAAATTTCAGACATCTACAAAAAGAAAGACACTAGTATAATGAATCCTTGTGTATTTGTTACAGTTTGGATTTGAAATGTCCCCAAAACCCTTGATTGCCAGCTGATGGGCTTTTAGTTCTGTTTTGTTTTTCCGGTAGCAGGAATTGAACTCACAACCTTGCACTTGCCAGGCAGGCGCTTTGCAGCTGAGCTAAATCCCCAGCCCCTGATGGACTTTTAGAAAGTGACTGAATCATACAAGCTCTAACTTCATCAAGTAGGTTAATCTATGATGAGGTCATAATTTGAGGGCATTACTGGGAGGTGATGGGCCAGGGGGGTAACTTTGGGGACTATATCTTATCCCCAGTACCTTCCTCTCTGGCTCTTTCCCTCACTCTCTGGCTCCCTGGCCTCCGTAAGGTAAGAAGTTTTCCTCTGCCAGGCACATCCACCATGTTTCTGCTTTGCCACAACCATAAAGCAATGGAGCCAGGTGACTGTGGACCAAAATAATAATAATAATAATAATAATAATAATAATAATAATAATAATAATAACAACAACAACAATTTTCTTGGTTGTTTGACTTAGGATCCGATAAAGTCCATATTCTGCAATTGTTTGATGTCTCTTAAATCCCTTTTAGTGTACTGGTTACCTCTCTCTATATTTTTTTTCCATTTATTTGTTGAACAATCCAACTCATTTGTCCTGTATTCTCATAGTCAAAATCTGCTCCCTGAGGTACATTTGATGTATCTCTAGACTAAGGGTTGATCAAATTCAGAATGAAGCATATTTTTTGTTTTGTTTTTGCAAGGCTAATCTTTCTCTTTCTTCTTGTGTTTTCTCTTTCTTTCTTTCTTTCTTTCTTTCTTTCTTTCTTTCTTTCTTTCTTTCTTTCTTCTTTTTCTAGATACAGTCTTGCTCTGTAATTCAGGCTGGCCTTGAACTCACCCAGGCTGGCCTCAAACTCACAGCAATCCTTTTGCCTCATCCCCCAAATACTGGGATTGCAGGCGCAGGTTACCATGCCCAGCACTGCAAGGCTACTATATCATGCAAGGTGGAGTTGTGTACTCCACTCAGAAATCTCCATTCCTTTCTTTTTTGTAATGGATTATGGACATTTTTGCTTATTACCTAGGTATATTAATTTGTTAGAAATTATACAACATTGGTATTCTATTACTCCTTCATTTATTTATTGGAACACTGTTATAAAAAGAAAATGTCCTGTCAACATAAGGTATAGTTCCCATCTTGATTCTTTTCAATTACTACCAGTTTTCAAAGTAATGAGTTAATCCAGTAGCTCTTTCCAACAAAGATCATTGAGTTTGAATTTTTAAATATCATTGTAAGTTCATGGGTTTTTTTTCTTTCTGAGACAGGGTCTTGCTATGCAGCTCGGGCTGGCCTTGAGCTCACTTTGTAGCCCAGATTGGTCTTGACCTTGCAAAGATCCTCCTGCCTCAGCCTCCTGAGTGCTGAGATTACAGGTGTGCACCACCATGCCCAGACTGTAAATTCATGGACTTAAACATATTTGATGTGTTTTAATCTATTACACATAATACTCATTTTGATAATCAAATTGGCTCAAATTTGGCGACTGGTAACTACTATATTCTAGTTGTTCTGGATTCATTTTGATATAATCTTAATAGTTTCTGAAAGTTTCCTTGTTTAACTTGGACAATCCCTGTCCAAAACCTGGAATCACCTGTGTCTTCAAGAAATCCTGATTTCTTTGGATGGGAAAAGAATATTAGATAGCACAACTTAGACACTAAAGGTGTTCAGTGCTACTGGGCCATTGTTTCCAGGCCTTTGCAGGATAAACCTAGGAATATTTTTTAGGATAAAATGATCATGAGCTCAGTTATTCTTGCAATTTAAATTTGGAATTGTAGAGTTTTTTGCTTAACTTCAATATAAATCATTATATTTTTATTCCACATAAAAAATTCTGCTTCTCCATGTGGCGGGGAGTGCCGGCCTTTGGGCCAGCCCCTAGCCATGCAGGTACCCAGGAGGTGGGCAGCCAGCACCTGGAAAGCTGTGTGGTGGCGCGCGCTGGCATGCACCAGCCCTCATACCAGCCACCACCACGTGGTCAAGAACTATCATGGCACAGAGAAGCAATGACACAGTTGGCCCATCATGCGCTGGCCGCAGAGGCCCACCCGTGGACGTGCGTGAATCATCCCGACATGGAGAAACCCCTGGGAATACATGCCACACAACGGGTCACTCTTGCCCCTGCCATTGAGAACCAGAAAGGTCCAGAGTGAGCGGAGGAGCAGCTGCTGAACAAGGACTCAGAGAACACGAGAATACAGATGACACCCGAAGACTCAGAGCTCTAGTTGACTGGAGTTATGAGAACCGTTCAGAAGCTGGAATCCAGGAGGACCTCGTGCAATACTGGGGGAGATCCCCTGGAAGCCATTCTTCCCCTGACAGTACAGGCTGTGGTGGAGGAGCGTGTGGAACTCCAGAGATGTCTGCACCGAGATTCCTGCTGCCTGTGCTGACAGTTGGGGAGAGGACACTAACTGGTTGCGGGGTGCCAATGCACTGCGTGGCTGGACAGAAAAAGCTACAAAAAATGGCTTTCACCCCAGATGGCTCACTTGAGATGTTAGTAAGAATTGCCTCCTGCCGTTTTCTCATAGTCAAATTTTATAGCTGTGACGAGGTGGGGGCCAAGCAGAGAAAACAACGAGACTGACAAAAAGCAGCTGCTTTTGCTGTAGCACTAAGAGAAACAGACCCTAAGTCTGATTCTCGGGGCCCCAAGAAGAACTCGATGACTACATTCATCTGCTACCACTGTTAAAAGCCAGGCCACCTCAGGAGGAACTGCCCTAAGAAGCCCCCTGGGCCATGCACTGATTGTAAAGGTGACTACTGGAGATCAGTCTGCCCTCTGAAGCGGAGGCCCCAGAGTTCAGACCCATCCTACCAGTTAGTCTAACAGGAATGAGTGGTCCTGGGGCATACTCTGCCTTCTCCCCTCTGGCCAGACTATCTCCATGGAGGAGCCCCAGGTAATCATGACTACAGAGGAAAAAGAAAACAGCCTGTTGCTAGACACAGGTGCAAGTCTCTCGGTCCTTCTTTTCAACCCTGGCCTTCCTTCCAGCTGTCACACCTCAGTGACAGGAGTCACTGGTGAGGAGGTAATACGTTATTTTTCACAGCCCTTAGGCTATAACTCCTTGTTAGATCTTTCTTGCATATCTCTGTCTTCCTGAGAAACCACTTTGAAGATACCACCATGTATTACAGCAGCCATTGATATTTTCCTACTAATCTGTCCACAGCTCTGTAATGTCTGTATTGTTCCTATGCTATTTTGTAAATGGATGTATGTTTATTACTATGTGTTTCCTACAACAACCATTGAGAATAGTCAATGATTATTCAATTGGTCACTCATATATAGCTCTATTTATTTTCTTTAGAAACCGCTTTGAAGATACCAAAGTATAGTACAACAACCATTGATAATCTCCTACCACTTTTGTCTGTAACTCACTAGTATTTGTCTATTTGTTTTCCTGAGAAACTATCTTGTAGATAACAATATGTAAAACAACAACCATTGATAATTTCCTACCACTTTGTCTGCAATTCGGTAAGCCCCCCTATTACTATGCTATCCTTCTTTTACTCTTTAAAATAATAATTAAAAAAAATTAGATGGGGGTAAAAACAGTGAAGTATTTGAAGCCATCAACATTACAAATGATAAAGAAGTTGTTAACATTCTCAAGCCAGTAGAAAAGTAGAAAGTTAAGCATTAAATAAAGATTTTAGAAAATAAAAAAAATCTGCTTCTCAATAACATGGACATTATTAGTCATTTATTTTGTTGTTGTTGTTGTTTGTTTATTTGTTTGTTTGAGACAGAGTCTTGCTATGTAGTTCAGGCTGGCCTTGAACTCATTATGTAACCCAGGCTAGCTTGAACTCATTGCAGTCCTCCTTGCCTCAGCCTCCTGAATGCTGATATGACATGAGCACCACCACATCCAGCTTTACTCATTTGTTTTATTCCACAATATAGCCCAAGTAGTTCTGGAATAATGTCAACACACACACACACACACGCACACACACACACAAAACACACACAAAATAATGCCAACACTACCACCAATAATATGAATACTTTAAAATCATTTTGCACTTATTTTTGTTATTAGAATATATTCCATTTTGTATGTTACAGTCAAGTTATTGTGTTTTAAAGTCGCTTAAATACATTAGTTGGGGACATTTTGCATTTGTGTAATAAAACTCTGTGATATGGCCTCGTGCAATTGAAAGAAAAACTAAATTTTTTAGAAAACTACATATATATGTGCCAGGCATGGTGGTGCACACCTCTAATGCCAGCTACTTGGGATGCTGAAGTAGGAGAATTGAAAGTTCAAGGCCAGGCTACATCTTAGAGACCTTGTCTCCAAATAAACAAATCAAAAGGCCTGGGAATGTATCTCAGTGCTCCCTAGGTTCAATCTCCAATACTACAAAAACTAATTAAGGGATGATGGTAAATGCCTGTAATCACAGTATTCTGGGAGGCTGAAGCAGGAGGATCACAATTTAATCTCAAAAAAATAAAAATTTTAAAAAGGACTAGGGACGTAGCTCAATGCGAAGACCCAGGATGCAATTTCCATTATGAGGGGGTGGAGTGTGCATGTCTGAGAAGAGTGCTGTGTGGACCTACATATTCTGAACAAATGTAGAGCTGATCAGTAT
The DNA here is from genome assembly GCF_000276665.1 of Chinchilla lanigera. Taxonomy (NCBI): domain Eukaryota; kingdom Metazoa; phylum Chordata; class Mammalia; order Rodentia; family Chinchillidae; genus Chinchilla; species Chinchilla lanigera. Next base: position 79,382 of record NW_004955568.1, read on the forward strand.
AGATGCCTCAGTGACATTATTTGTAGTACCCTTGTGTTAATTTCTCTTGGCAAGTGCTACAAGATGGTGATCCCAGATAGGCCTGTGGTTGCACAAAACATCACATGGCTAAATTTCCTGGTTACAATTTTTTTTTTTTTTTTGACACAGGGTCTCACTGTGTAGTTCAGGTTGGTCTTGAGTTCACGATAAGTGCTGGGATTATAGGCATGCAGCACCATGCCCAGCTACAATATCTTAAAAAGACAGAAAAGTAAACTTCTGAATCTTTTAAAGTTTCTCTTTCCAACTCTCCTGCCCTATGGATTGCTAACGTTCAAAAAAAAAAAAAAAAAACCCCACATCCTTGCTTTTGTTGGTTTTCTCTCCCAGCAACTCTGAGCTCATATGCTTTGTGCAATGATGAAGGGGAGGGAGGAAGAAGTGCTGTGCAAACTAAGGTAATGAAAATAGAGGAGGCAGGGGTATAGACAGCTGCAAGAATCTGAGCTAGAGATTCTGAACAACCCCTCATCCTAAACAACTCAGAGCTCAGATTTCTTCTCTGGACAGGTGGCTTTTTTAGTTCCTGAAATACTCTGCAAAGATGGGGGAGGAGCTGTGAACTACCTCTGCTGTGAATTTTTACAGTCAGCTTCGTCCCAGATATAATACATAGAAACTACAAGTACTGCGCAGTATAGAAGTGGTAAGTGGAAGATATGCATTTGTCCATTGTAATTTTTAAAGGCCAGGAGCTCATTATGGAGAATACTGGAGGGATTCCTGGAGAAGGCAGTAACTACAGAGACCTATAAGCTGGAACTGGATATCTGACTTGCCTCTCTCCCCCAGACGCACTTGGCACTCAGTTCTCCATATTCTGTCCAACCTTCCTACCTCCCCACTGCCTCCACTCCCACACCCTACTGCCACCAATGTTCCTGGAATTTTGGACTTAGCTATTTTTAAAACCGTCAACTCAGTAGCCACCTCCCTCCCCCGCTCAGCTGTCCGGTCCTCTGGCAAGCCATGTCCTCCCCCTTCCCCTCCACAAAACCTTCTCTGGCTTCCTGACCTCAGGGAGACTGCAGCCCGCCTGCGGCTGCGAAGCTGGGGAAAACAGGAAGAAAGAGCCGGGGGACCCCTGGCTGAAACAAGCCAGCAGAATAAGCAACCATGGCTGAAGAATTGGATATCAGAGTAATGTCTGACCACTGGAAACAGTAAGTCAAAATGAGATTGCAATTACTTTGAAAAGCTTTTGGATTGAGGTACGACTTTTGTAAAATTGCAGACACCTACTTGAATGTCTCTGGTCCAAAAGGTAGGATGTCTCTTGACCAGTGTGCCCCAATCCCCATTTCTCCTCTGTTACATTTCTTCCTGGTCTCTGACTTCAAGCTATTTGAAGTTTAAAGTTGTCTCTCCTCCAGCAGTCTTAGTTAACTATACCTTGTTAACTCAAGATATGTGGTTTTTGGTTTGGTTTTGGCGGTAGTGCTGGGGATCAAACCCAAGGCCTTGTGTAAACCCAGGGCCTTGCACATGCTAACCATGCACTTTTCCACTGAGCTTTACCCTAAACTCCCACTTCAAGATTTGTCCTAAAGCTTTAGGAGGAGTCCTCTATGCCCTCTGCTCTGTAGTTTTCTCGTCAAGGCCAAATTTAACATTCTTCTACTCTACCCCTACTTAGCAATACTCTTCATATGAGCTTCCAAGGATACTCCTTGTTGTATATGATTTCTCCCATAACTCCATTCCCTTTGTCCTATTCTCCCTCCTGCAGGACCCTTCCCATAATTTGGCAGGAGGGAGATAAGGAATTAGCCTCTCCCCAACCAGCACCCTCAAAAGACTAGGAACTTCTGAATTTGCAAAGGACAGAATAATGGAAAGAGTGGTTTTTCAGTTAGGTTTGGAAAAACACAAGAATTGTCAGCTTCGAAGAAAACAAATATTGAATCACATGCTTTGCTTGCAGCCATTATTCTATGAGTAGACGGATTATAACTGTAGGCCTTTAGAGCAGATGGAAGAGACTGGCTCCCTTTTCGTTTGAAGACTAACGTTCTAGAAGGGATAAGTATTCCACCTCTACTCTTTTTGTGTGTGCTTCTGACACAAAGGAGAAAAAGAAACGAATGACTTCTGGAGGACATCTCCTGTGATGGGAGGGACCGCAAGAGATGTATTTCTGAAGTATTTTCAGATCCTAATTCTGTTGGGGAACCCATTAGGATGACCGAGATCTAACCTATCCCCATGATTCCTCCAAACATATCTGCTGTTTGGTAGCTCAGGATGGGGCAATACAGTGGACTCTGCCTCCCCCAAGTTCACTCAACCTTCCCTCCGCCCCCACCTAGAGGTATTGCACAAGGGACCTGAGAGTGGCCCAGGAGCAGAGGACAGAGGCTTACCAGCCACACTGTAGTTTGGGGAGCCTCATTCTCCCCAGTCTCCAGTCTGCTCATCCTTTTCTTGATCTCCCCAGATTCTCTTCACACCATCCTGACCAATCTTCAACTCTTCTCTTTTCCCATGCCCAGCCAAATTTCTTTTTTCAGTCACTTCCAAGACTGCCGGTCACAATTCACTAGGTAGGAAGGTCATCAGCTGGGAAGAACCGGCGCCGGGGGGGACCTGGCTGGATAGCATGGGGGATCCGAGTCGGTCCCCTAGTCCCCGGTCCCCCCATGGCAGTCCCCCAACTCTAAGCACTCTCACTCTCCTGCTGCTCCTCTGTGGACATGGTAAGGAAGGGTCAGGGAAGGGGCTGGGGAAGCCTAGAGGGCAGCATAGGGGTGGGGTGTGAGCGCGTGTGAGCTAAGAGATGCGGGTGTAAGTGCTTGTATTCGGTTGCCGCCCTCTCGAGGAGGGTACTTTCCATTTAACTTGGGGGAGGCGCTGGGCCAGCAGGGAGAAGAGATGAGGGGACGGTCCATCTTCAGCAAGACCGACCGAGGAGAGAACCAGGGAGCTGGGGCTGGGGGCTGAGGACGGCCTCGGCTGGGCTGTCGGGGCAGCTGCACCCTCTGCTGAGGTTCGGGAGAGTCAGGAGCGCACTCCCTGGCGGGGTTGGGGGCCGTCTCACCACCCTCTCCCTTCCGTCCTCAGCTCACTCTCAGTGCAAGATCCTCCGCTGCAATGCCGAGTACGTGTCGTCTACCCTGAGCCTCAGAGGAGGGGGTTCGCCGGGAGCTCCGCGGAGAGCCGGCGCGGGCCGGGGCGGCGGGCCGGGCTCGGGCGGCCTCTGCCGAGCCCTGCGCTCCTACGCGCTCTGCACGCGGCGCACCGCCCGCACGTGCCGCGGGGACCTGGCCTTCCACTCGGCGGTGCACGGCATCGAGGACCTGATGATCCAGCACAACTGCTCCCGCCAGGGCCCCACGGCCCCGCCCCCGCCCCGGGGTCCCGCCCTGCCGGGCGCCGGCCCCGACCCCTGCGACTACGAAGGCCGCTTCTCACGGCTGCACGGGCGTTCCCCGGGCTTTCTGCACTGCGCCTCCTTCGGGGACCCCCATGTGCGCAGCTTCCACCACCACTTTCACACGTGCCGCGTCCAAGGAGCTTGGCCCCTGCTGGATAACGACTTCCTTTTTGTCCAGGCCACCAGCTCCCCCGTGGCATCGGGGGCCAACGCTACCACCACACGGAAGGTAGGGACTCAGTTTTCCTCCTAGCCCACCAGCAGGATCCTCTCTGGGTCACCTCCGGGTACCAGCCCCTTCCCATCCCCGCTGTGTCTGCACAGCTGCCTTTCCTTTCTTCCTGCACCACCCTTGTGCCGCTTCCTCCTAGCACGCACTGCACATCAGTGTCCCTGGAGGCAAGTTTCACTCTAGTGCGGAAAACACTGTAGAAGAAGCCGGCAGTAGGGCAGCTAGGGCGTTTCAGAAGGGATGCTTTTCCTTCTCTCTGGGACTTGTTGAGACCAAAAAATAGAGAGAGGGATGGCCTAGCGATGAGGCGATACTGGAACAGAATAGGAGAAGAGATGGAGGATCCAGGGCCATGAAGAAACCTTGCTCCTTACTTGGGGCAGATCTCTGACTATGTATAAGGCCTCACGGGGGGAGGCTACACTGAGCCCCAAATGAATTGTTTTCCCTCTTACCCTCACAGCTCACCGTCATATTTAAGAACATGCAGGAATGCATTGATCAGAAGGTCTACCAGGCTGAGGTGGACAATCTTCCTGCAGCCTTTGAAGACGGTTCTATCAATGGAGGTGACCGACCTGGAGGCTCAAGTTTGTCCATTAAAACTGCTAACCCTGGGAGCCATGTGGAGATCCGAGCTGCCTACATTGGCACAACCATAGTCATTCGGCAGACAGCTGGGCAGCTCTCCTTCTCCATCAAAGTGGCAGAGGATGTGGCCAGGGCCTTCTCAGCTGAGCAGGACCTGCAGCTCTGTGTTGGGGGGTGCCCCCCAAGTCAGCGACTGTCTCGCTCGGAGCGCAATCGTCGGGGAGCTATAACCCTAGATACTGCCAGACAGCTGTGCAAGGAAGGGCTTCCAGTTGAAGACGCGTACTTCCAGTCCTGTGTCTTTGATGTTTCAATCTCTGGTGACCCCAACTTTACCACAGCGGCTCAGGCAGCTCTGGAGGATGCCCGAGCCTTCCTGCCAGACTTAGAGAAGCTGCACCTCTTCCCCTCAGATGCAGGGACTCCTCTCTCCCCAGCAACCTTCCCAGGCCCACTTCTTTCAGGGCTATTTGTTCTGTGGCTTTGCATTCAGTAAGTAGACCAGCAGTCTCCTGACCAATTTGGAAATGACTGGGGACAAAGGTTGGCGTGAAAGAATACACAGAGCTGCTAAGAAAACGGTGGTGACTAAGAGATATGTGAAAAAAATGACACTTATCCAGAGCTGGGGTCCAGGGTTGAAATGATCACAGAATAAGGATTCTGGGCAAGGTGTTTGCATTCCGGATCGCTGGAGGACTCTTCACCAATTGTCTCAGTCCTATTTATAGTAAGCTGATTGTTCCAATCCATCTATTCCTGAGGTGGCCCTACAAGCTTGGGGGTTATATGGGTCCCTGATGATCAGTAAAGAATGTAAGCACTGATATTTGTAGAAGGCAAGAATTAAAAGAGAAAGACATGACCATTACCCATGAGAAACTGAAAAGAGGAAAAATAATTAGAGAAAAAAGTCTATTTGATGAATATGTATGGGTAAGGCATATTTGGCTTTCTTGGTTCAGAAATGAGGACACTGTTTGGGTCTGAGGTGAAGGGACTTGTATTTTGGAGAATTAAACAGATAGGATAGAAGCTATTATCCCCACTCCTAACTATTCTGTTATTAAAGCTATGAATTCTCCATACTGCCCTCTGTTGCCTATGTTGAATCTCTTCACAGATGTAGTTAGTAGAACAAAGACAATGTGCTCACCTCACCAAAAGAAGGCTCAGAAATGAGCAGCTCTTCTTCCAGTCCTCAGACAGTTTGTAGCTATTAGAGAAACAAAGCTGAGTCACACAAAACAGTGGATTGTGTAATATACTAAATTTTATGGTAAACTGGGTGTGGTGGTACATACCTGTAATCCAAGCACTCTGGGAGGCTGAGGCAGGAGGATCATGAGTTTAAGCCCAACATGAGCAATGTAGCAACTTAGTGATATCCTGCCTCAAAATTTTAAAAATTACTTTATTGGTTTTTTGAGACAGGGTCTCGATTCTTAGTGCAGGCTGGCCTTGAACTCACTGTGTAGGAGAATATGCTGCACTCCTGCCTTGGCTTTCTGAGTGCTGGGATTACAGGCGTGAGACACCACACCCAGCAAAAGAAAATTTTAAAAAAGGGTTGGAGATGTAGCTCAGTGCAAAGGTCCTGGGTTCTATCCCAGTACTGGAAAAAAGAAATTGTATGGTACTGTGAACTCAAATGGGAAGATGGGTGATGAGAAATAAAGAGGTAAGGCCTGACATAGTAGGACATGCCTGTAATCCCAGATACTTGGGAAGCTGAGGCAGGAGGATAGCAAGTTGGAGACTGCTCTAGATGACTCAGTGAGACCTTGTCTCAAAGGAAAATTTAAGAAAAGGACTGAAGCTATAGCTCAGTGGTGGAGTGCTTGCCTAACATGTGCAAAGGGCTGGGATCAATCCATAGTAGCACCCAGGTAAAAAAAGGTAATAAATGATAATAAAGGAGATTTGAAAATACTGGGCAGGATTTGAGTTAAGGACCTTCCAGGCAATAGAAATCATCGGGAGTTAAGGATAGGTTCATGGTTCAGTGAAGAAACCAGCAAAACTCAAATGCATACACAAGGAGTAATGAGATAGAAGGTTAGATAGACTCGGCGTGATGGAACACACCTGTAATACCAGCACTGAGGAGGCAGAGGCAGGAGGATCGCCTTGAGCTCAACACCAGCCTGACCTACATGGTGGGACCCTATCTCAAACAAACAGAAAGTTACATAGGCAGAGGTCAGATTACGAAGCACCTTGGAAGGGTAGTGAAGAACTTTAAATTTTATTAATAGCTAACATTTATTGAGAACTTAAAATTTGTCAGGCAGTGACTGGGTTTGATGGTGTACTCCTGTAATCTTAGCATTTAGAAGGCTGAGGCAGGAGAATTGCTGTGAGTTTGAACCCAGCCTTAGTTATATAGTGAGTTCAGGGCCAGCCCGAATTACATAGTAAGGCCTTGTCTCAAAAAAAAAAAAAAAAAAAAAAAAAAAAATCAGGCAATTCCAGGTTCAATCTATGCATTACACAAACATAAAAGTTCATTGATTTAATACTCATAGCTCTCTAAGGAAGGCAGCATTTTAATCTTTATTTTAATATAAGGAAACAAGTACAGATTTCCAGAAACTTTCTCTTGAGGCAGTTAGGATCACACAAGCCTGTAATCCCAAAATTCCAGGAGGCTGAGGCAGGAGGGTTTCAAGTTTGAGTCCAGACTGGGCAATTTAGTGATTTAGCAAAACCCTGTCTGAAAATGAAAAATAAGGGGATCTGGGGATGCAGTTCAGTGTGAAAACCCTGGATTCAATTACCAGTACAAAAAAAAAAAAAAAGAAATAAACTTTTCTACTGTCACACACACATACACAGCTAATAAATAACAGAGCCAGAGAAAATTCAGACAATTTGGACCTAGGAAATTAACTGTTAACCACTACTTTATATTGTCAAAGAGGTGGAGCAAGTAAAGATGCTGGCTGTGGAGCTAAGCAGAGAAGGAAGCTGAGGGGAGTCTCTTCTCATATGAAGCCAAAAAGTGAGAGTTGGGAAAGGGAAAAAAGCCCACCGTTTGAAGATAAAAGATGTTGGAGAGAGTAGGATGTGGTTCAGTGGCAGAGTACTTACCTAGTGTGTACAGGTCCCTGGGCTTGACCCTAGGACTAAAACAATCAAACAACAAACAGCCCCCACCCCCACCCTCACCCCAAAAGGAGAGAAGCTGTCCTAGTCCAGTGTGTTCTTGATTCAGCAAGCAAGTCCATCGAGAAACACGCTCACAAGAAAACCAAAAAAGCATGAACGAACAAAGCCTTATGGGAGCTGGCTGACAGATCATCTCTAACCCAGAGTCAGAGAAGATGTCTGTGTCACTCTGAGTCTCACCTTAGGTTTTAGTACATTTCAGGTTTCCATAGTAACTATTACTTCATTTTCAGGAACCTCACAAGAATACTGCATAATTAGCACAAAGTTTACCTTTCTCCCAGGAGGACAGACAAACAAATTCCAATGACCATAGTGGGTTAGCCTTTAACCTACTTCCCAATTTGCTATCTGTTCTGTTCCCAATTTATGGTTCCACTCTGCTTTTAAGCATGTTGATAAGGGGACTGGGGTGTAGAGGTGTCAACTACAGTTTAAGTGAACTTAAGTGACCTCTTTACTATGAAGCTAAAACCAGAAAAATGCAGTTTCTCTTGTCCTATCATTCTGAGTAATACTGCTACTCTGAACAAAATTACGAAGGAGATTACTTTTGTATTCAGCATCTGCCCCACCCCACCCCTCCTTCTGGTCTCAGGTACTCCATCATTGGGACCTGCTCTCCCTGACTTAATCACATATCTGATGGAGACCACTACGAAGCAGCCCTGAGCAGGACTTAAATTAACCAATGGGCTTTTCTGTCTGTCCAAGTCCTAGGCCCCTTGTCTGGAGATGGGCAGTGGACTAATAGTAAGTGAACCTCTGTGAGTCACTAATCCCTACTAAGGCCTGTAATGGCAGATGAAGCCGGAAAGCCTCAAAGGATAAGACAAGATCACAGCCAAGGACACCTGCATCCAACCTCAACTAAGTAAAGACTATAGCCTCAGGCATCTCACTCCTGGGTGGATTAATTTAATACCTTACTTGGAGAAGTCCTTGAGTGGTTCTGCCTGTCTTGAGTACTCCCTTCCCTGCTTCTGATAACTAAATACAGGCCACCCAGAGAAGGTCTTGGTCTTAGCCCTGAGAGAATCTTGAATTCTGTGAGAGGGCTTTGATCCTCCTGGAGCTCTGAAATCATTCCATTTGCCTCTTTTTATTCAGCCTGTGCCATACACTGGTTCAGGAGATTGCAGACTTGATCAGCCCAAAATAACTAAGAGTATTATTAACCCCATAGTTATGGATTATTATCTTCTTGTCCTCTTATGCACACCTGACAATCCTGCCCCCCAAACATGTAGCCACACTGTCCAGGGCCTACAGGACAGGGTGACCTAGCTGCCTTTTCAGATTTCTTCTACTATGCTTCATCCCCTATTTACCCTCCCCCCTCCACTGAGGACTGCGGGGCTCTGCAATTTCCTTAAAACACAGCCCTGATGCTTTTTAAAATAAACTTTAACCTGGAAAAGAGTTTGTTCTAATGCGAGAAAATGAAGGGCAGAGGCTAGGGTACTAGACTCAGGGATGAACCTAGACTTACAGATACTATAACCTTCTGGGTTTTTTTTGTTTTTGTTTTTGTTTTTTTTTTTCTTTTTTCTTGCCCTAGAAATTGAACTCAAGGCCTCCAACATGCCGGGAAAGGACTCTACCAGTGAGATGCATCTTCAGTGAACTTTTCCCCACCACCTTCTTTCTTTTTTAATTTTCATCCAGTACTGGGGATTGAACCCAGGAAATGCTGAGCTACAGCCCCAGTACTTTTTATTTTAGTTTGAGGCAATGTCTCACTAAATTGTTGAGACTGGGCTCAAACTTGTGACCCTCTTGCCTCAGCTTCCTGAGTAGTTGGGTTATAGGCTTGGGTCACTGTGCCTGCTGAACACAGGCATTTTAATGCTAACTTTTTTTTAAAAGAACAGCTCTTCTACTGGAGCTCTTAATTCAAGAGTAACTTTATCCCACAAATGTGATAATTCAAGTCGATCAAGAACTGTATGGCCAATTGGTGAATGATACTTATTTCCTGTTGTATAACATTCTTCCTTTGCTGAGACTTAGAGTTAGCCTTATTACCAGTGGAGTATTTAGCTCATATCCCAGCAAGGTGGCATACTCCTGCAATCCAAGCAGTCTGGAAACTTAGGCAGGAAAATAGCAAATTTGAGCCCAGTATAAGCAACTCTGAGATTTAGGTAGACTGTGTCCCAAAATTAAGAAAAAAAGCTAACAATGTAGCTTAGGACAAAGACCTTGAATTCAATCTTTATTTCAGAAAAAATTAAAAAGGGGCTCAAAATAA
>NW_004955568.1:96765-136682 GCF_000276665.1 Chinchilla lanigera
GGTCGTGAGTTCGGTTCCCGGTACCGGAGAAAAAAAAAAAAAAAAAAAAAAAAAAAAAAAGATAATAGCAGGAAGATTAGTTAAGCAATATTAAAATAACTTGGGCAAAAATAACAAAGACGCGAACCCGAGTGGTAGTAGTGGGAAAACAAAACTGGAAGTTGCAGAAACACTAAAAAAATGGCCTGGACAGAAATTGGTAGCTGACTAGGTATGGGGAATGTCAAAGGATGAAATCAAAGGCAGTGTCTAGATTTTGTTTCGGTTTGTTTTCTGGACAGGGTCTTGCTATGTAGATCACCCTGGCCTTGAACTCACTATGTAGCCCAGGCTGGCCTGAAACTCATGGAAATCCTCCTGCCTCCGCCTCCTGAGTGCTGGGACTACAAGTGTGCCCCACCACACCTGGCGGCAATGTCTGGATTTTAAACCTTGATGACTGAAAGAACTGTAACATGGTTCCACTAAAACAAACCAGAAAAAGAAATGAGTTTGGGCACAGGGGGAAGACTGACTTTCCTGGACAAGCTGATCTGAGACAGGTAGAACTGGGAGCTTGGCTAAAGGTATAGTATGGATTTTAATGTGATTTACACAGAGCGATGTACAGATGGGCAACAACAAAAAAACAACTTACAGAAAGGAAAAGAGGAGCCACTGAAAGAGCCATAAAAGGATGGGGGAGAAAAAACAATTTTCTAGGGAAGGAGGAAAGGATGAAATCGAAAAGTCAAGATAAGCATCTGAAGATGACAGTTTTCAAACTGTGTGGGAGTCAAAGGGAACAGCCCTAAAAAACTAGTCTGGCTTCCTCTGAAAACCTTGAAGAAAACTTTTCAGAGACAGTAACAGAAGCCAAATTACAAAGGGATAAATTTAGTCAACACAGATAGCTGGTGTAAATTATTTTTTCTCCCTACCCCCATCCCATAAGGGGATTGAACCAGAGCCTTCATACTGAGCTACATTCACAGTCCTTTTATCTATTTTGTTTGTTTATTTGCAGTACTACAGATATCCCCAGCCTTTTATTTTATTTCTTTTCCCAGCAAGTCTTACTCAGTTGTCCAGACTTGAACTTGCAACTCTCCTGCCTCAGCCTCCTGAGTGCTGAGATTACAGGCATGTGTCACCATGCCTGGCACTCTGCCCTGTCCCTCTTACCAGTCCTCCCATATGTCATTCACCCGCCATCAACAGGGGTCCAAAATAGGTATCCTGGGAAGTTCACAAAGCCTGTCCTTCACCTCACTTCATCTCAATCATACAAACATTGTGTTGTCTCATGTTGTCAGGATGAAAATAGTACAGTAAGATATTTTGAGAGACAAGTATCACATTCATGTAACTTTTATTATATACATGGTTATAGTTGTCCTGTTTTACTAATTGTTGTTAATTTCTTCACGTGCCGCATTTATAAAGTAAACTTTGTCATAAGTATGCATAGGAAAAAAACATTAGATATGGGGGTTCAGTACTATTTACAGGTCCAGGCATTGGAATGTGTCTCCCATGAATAAGGGGGGACTACAGTAATTAAAGCTAAATTGGAGAAACAAAAAGCTCTCCCAAAGCATTTTAAACACAAGAAACCTAGATTAAGTGTTAAAATATGGAGGTTTAGTATTCACCAGACACTAGCTTTTCGTCAAGTCACTTAACCAAAATCAGGGAACTGGTTAAAAAAGAAAAAGACCACTAGAGTCCAGCTCCAGGAAGCTGAGCAACACTACAACCTCTGTTCTTTTTCAACATGGTAGAAAAATAGACTTGAAACGCAGGCTTCCACATGAGCATTTTTTACAGTAGTCTGTAAAGTTCTCTGAGTCTTGCCCCAAATAATTTACAAGGCAGTTGTAAAGATCAGATGACATAGTACATGTTAAAGAACTGAGAGGCAGGACAATATATTACATTAAAAAGAGGACAAAATATATAAACCAGTCAGACCTGGATTTAAATTCCTGCTCTACCTAAGAACATCTGTAACCTAGGCAAATTGCTTTTAGTTCTCTCTCCCTCTCTCTCTCTCTGTCTCTCTCTCTGTCTCTCTCTTTTGGTAGTGCTTGGGACTGAACTCACCTCAGCCCCTTTATTATTTTGGTCTCACTAAGTTGCTAAGGTGCCCAGCCTGGGTTCAAACTTGCAGTCTTCCTGCATCAGCCTCCCAGAATTCAGGAATTATAGGTGTCCACTGCCACGCCCAGCTGAATTACTTCACTTTTCTGAGCCTGGTTTTATTAATCCTGAACGATGGGGTTATTGTGAGACTTAAATGAAATAACCTAAGCTTGATGACAGGTGACTTTACTTTTTGAACTTTTATTGGTACAAGTTTGCAGTGATGATTACATTCATTTTGGGGAGTTGATACATGCACATCTAATTCTTTTAATGTCTCCCTTTAACCTATTAGTCCCCTTTCTCAAACTAGGGTTCAAACTCAGGGATGCTCTACCACTGTGTTGGTTTGGGGTTTATTATAACAATATAATACAGGACACATATTTTACAAGATTGTTTCTAATAGTCACCCAAAAAATCACATACAAGAGAGTGCAGGATACTGTCCACACACTAAGATTAAGGAAACTAGCCGAGGGCCTGGATCCCACAGAAATGTCCTACATGAGTCCAGCTGAAAACCTACAGCTCATAACAATGCCTCCTACGAGCTTCACCTGGAGGCCCAGAGCCCATAACAACATCTCATGCAGGCCTGTTTCACGGATCTGCGCTGGTAAGGCCCAAAGGTCAGTGGTGGAATCTAGGTCTGTGCCAGCAGGATGAAGGATCTGTGCTAGCAGGCTGAGGGATCTGCACTGGAGCCAGAAAGCAATACTCAGAAGAACCGAGCTCCCCCGAAAGGTACCACAGCTATCCTCAGCAACAGTGAAGTCCAGAGCTCCTCTGATGATCAACATGGCTGAGTTCCCATCAAGAAAGCCAACACAATGAGCTCCTCTAGGAGACTGGCAGTGCACCATCTTCCCTTCCAGAGCCAGGATGCAATGCTCAAGGTGAGGACCAGAGCTCCCCCAAAGTGAACCGAAGCTATTCTCAGTACCAACAAGGTCCCAAGCCCCTCTGAGGATAAAAACAGCCAAGTTCATCAGGAAAGCCAGCATGACAAGCTCCTCCAAAACAACCAACAGCTCCTTACAGCTTCACCGAGCCCCCAGCAGCCTTCTCTCAGCTCCCAATAGCCTTAGTACTCAAAAGCCTTTCTCTGCCCCCAGCAGCCCAACTTCTCCTCCAGTTCTGCCTCTTAGACTGCTGGTAACAATTCTCAGGTGGGCCTCCCACACCCAACACCATGCTTACTCAGTTCAGCTGGAAGTTATAAATTGACCACCAGTTATCAATCCACTACAACCACTAAGCTACACCCCAGCCCTTTTCATTTTGTTTGTTTGTTTGTTTGTTTGTTTTGGTCTTTTTGAGACAGGGTCTCCCTATGCAGTTCAGGCTGGACTTGAGCTCACTTTGCTGGACTTTTGCTCACTTGAGCTCACTTTGCCCAGGCTGGCCTTGAACTTGCATTGATCCTCTTGCTTCAGCCTCCCGAGTGCTGGGCTTACAGGTGTGCACCACCACAGCAGGCCATCGCTTTGTATTTTTAGAGAGGGTCTTTCTACATTACCCTACCTGTCCTGGAATTTGCAACCTGCCTGTCTCAGTCTCCTGAGTACCTTGGGTTACAGGCCTCAGTCATCATGCCCAGCAGAATTTGGTTATTTTTTAGTGCTCAAAACTGACGATTACTGAAAAAGTCACTTTGAACTCCGAGATGATAGACAGTTATTAACGTGTTCTAAGTTATCCTTGACCTAGAACCATGTACCCAGTTAGGCAGTGTTGGATCCCACACTCTAAGTCAACACTTATTTGCCTCTGTTTGGGTAAGGGTTTTTTAAAAAGCTTATGGGAATAAAGGTGGCAGAAGTGATTAAAAGGACAAAAAAAGTGATTTTTTTTTTCATGCATCTTTAGAGTCCTAACTATTTGTCAGGCTAGAAGATAGAAAAGTGAGAAATGCCATCACTTTGTCTGGCAACAGTGCCAGAGGCACTTCCCTCCCTGCAACCCTTGGCTGTCCTGTCAGCTACAGCAAAGCAAACAAACAAGCATGCCACTTGGTTTCCTACTGCCACTGAGACCCAACAGGGTGGGGAAGGCGCAGGTAAGCGATCGCCTAACTTTCCAGACTCCTGGACGGAGCTCTGCTTTACTGTTTGTCCTGCACCCCGCCATCTTCCCACACACAAGTGCTTCTACCCTGTTTTCATGACAAGAGTTTACAAATTTTTTCTTTCTTCCTTTGACTGAAGAACTGAAAAAGGAGAATCGGGGGCAGATATTTATCAGATTCAGGACTTATAAGGTGAAAGGTTATAAAGAACTCTGTCCGGGAGGTCTCCTTTTCAGAACATGCCTTGGCCACAGGCCTGCTAGGCAGCTGCTCTTGCCAAAGTCAAACAGCATTTTGGCATTGAAGAGAACTCAGGCATACACAGAGCAAACAAGTAGTCTGTACTGACCTCTGCGAAATGAGATGATAAGGAAAAACTGGAAGTGAAGACAGAAACAGAACAAGGGAGAACTGCCACAGGATTTTTAGAAATTGAAATCTCAGTACTTCATAGATGTCCCCAAATGAATAAATATCGGCACTCTCTAAAACATCTCGAATCAACACCACCCTGATCACCACTTTCCTCTTGTCACTTCAAAATGTATACAGTTACACCTCATACCACTTGCGGTAACAATACTGATTTGCGTGTTTTGGTAAGCATGTTGGTGTTTTATATTTACATACACTTTCATACCCATCAAATTAAAAGTTTCTAGAAGTCATATATATATATATATATATATATATATTTATTTATTTTTTGGACAGGGTCTTACTATGTAGTTCAGGCTGCTCTTGAACTCACTATGTAGCCCAGGCTGGCCTTGAATTTGAGGCAATCCTCTTGCCTCAGCCTCTGGAATGCTGGGATTAGAGGTGCATGCCACCACATTAGCCATAAGTCCTAATTCTGAGCTTTTAAAATCAGTGAGAAGCCAAGTATGGTGGCACATGAACTCATAGCAAGACCCTGTTTCAAAAAATAAAATAAAATAAAATAAAATAACTTCAGTGAGAGTCTCACCCTCCCTACCCAGTCAGTCCTGTTCACTAACTGAAAACACCTAGAACCTAGTTGGTTAATTTTCTAGAACAGGGTGCTACCTCAAGCCACACACCCTACGGATCAACATGTTCCTGTATGTGTTTTCCAGTAATCATGATGCCTGATTCTGAACTTGCCTAGTATCAGGGTTGACTTGGAACTTGTGAGCCTCAGGGTGTCAATCCAGTTAGGGTTTGTGAGGAAGGAAAAAGGAGGTTTAACTGCACTGAATGGCCTTCCTTTTGCTGAGAAGGTAGGGGTTTTGTATACTCAAAGCCTTCTTATTTACTTCCCCCATCTCAAGCTTGGGAACATTACCTTCCTCTTTCCAGCACAAGGAATGAGATAATAATCTCCTGACCGCCCAGCACAAATATGGGACAGGTCTAGGAATCCAAGAAAAGAGGTTAGAATTCCTCCTCTTTATATGAAGTTTCCTTATTACATTTAGGAATAATATCTCAGGAACCGACTCCAAAGGCGTCTCGCAGTCAGCTGGGGAAACCCGGTTGGCCAGGTAGGTGAAGGAAACCTACACAGAATAGAGTCAGAGCCCGCCCCTCTACCTTGCTTTGGATAGTGCCAGGATGGTACATTATTTCTCTCCTTTTCCTTTCTTACTGCTTTCTAAACTACCTAGGGTGAAAAATAAGGAAAGTGTTCCACTTTGGTTGTAAACAGGGGCACTATTTTGCTTTAAATCAACTCAAAGACTGAACATGGAACAACAGATTTATGGAAAACCAGCATGTTGGCGCACACGCCTGTAGTCCCAGCACTCGGCAGGCTGAGGCAGCAGGATAGGCCAGCTTGTGCTACATAGAGTTTAAGGCCAGCCTGAACTATATAGAGACCCTGTCTCAAAATTAACGGGGAAAAAAGGTTTATGTATCTGCACTTGATTTCGTCAGTTTAGAGAGATGAAAACAAGAAAGCCTGAAAATATCTTATGGAGAAAATTTAAAGGACAAAGCATTTTTTTTCCTGGAGAAGAGAGGTAGAGCATCAGAATTTGAAGGGCACATCTCTCTGAAGACGTAACGAGGGGATCTGAGGAACATAAAGTGTTCCCCAATTTAGCAGGCAGATATTGATGGGGGATAAGCAACAGGATGCGGGCACTCCGGCACTATTTCCGCTCCCGCAGCTCAGAGCCGGGGTGAGGAGCTGGGTAGGAAGGGTGCACGCAGCCTCGGCCCGTGCCCGCCCAGGTCGGAGGGGTCGCAAGCGCGTGGCGAGCTCCCACTTCCTTCAGGGACAGCAGTTTTGTGGAGGATTTTAATAGAGACTGGGGCCGAGAGAAGGACAAACAGCATTTGTGAATAATATCAGCACTTTTTGCCCTCCGCCCCAATCCCAAAGTATTTTTGGCGCTATGGGGTTGTTTTTCACAGACTCGCGACTTGTGAGCCAGGAATAAACAGCAGCGGCTAAACTGCCCCGGCTAAGGCTGGGCATGAAAGTCCCTCATAAGCACATTTTCTATCTTTAAAAAAAAAAAAAAATAAGCCGCTCCCACACACACATGCACACTCGGTCCCCAAGGGCTCTCGCCCTGGACAGGTTTCAGACTTCGAACCCGGTTCCGATCCCCGCGGGGAAGCCGATCCACAGCCTCCTCCACCCCGTTCCCTCCTCCCCGCTAGTGGCGCACCCAAGCACAACAACCACCCTCCCTCCCGAGCACTCTGTGTCCACGCGCCCCTGAGACCGCGCTGATTGGTCAGGCTCCTAGTAAACACGGATCGGGCAGCCAATGGGAGAGCTGTGCACGAGGGCAGCACGAGCCTCCGGAATAGTTCTCTCGTGGCTCACCCGGCTCCGGCTACTATATAGAGGCAGTTTCCGGCTTCAGCGCGTTAAGTCTGCTTTCCGCTTTGGGTAGAGTTGTGAGCGGCGGTACTGCTGCTGTCCAGAGCGCTCCTTCGGCACCTGGGGAAAAGAAGGGGAGGGTTTTTTCTTCTTTTTTTTAAAAAGCTCTTGGTGTAGCCAGCAGTTTAAAACATTTCCAAATATCTTTTTGGAAGTAATTCCTTTGTGGGAACATCTTTTTAATTTTGTTTTTGAAGCCCCACCTGCTTAAGGACACTTTCATTCTTTAAGGGTGAAATTTTAACTTTTGCTAAAGGCTCCTTCTTGGATTTAGGGTTTTGTTTTGTTCTCGCGCCTTGAGAACTCAGCCCAATCATGGTGATGTTCAAGAAGATCAAGTCTTTCGAGGTGGTCTTTAACGACCCCGAGAAGGTGTACGGCAGCGGGGAGAAGGTGGCCGGCCGGGTGGTCGTGGAGGTGTGTGAAGTCACTCGAGTCAAAGCCCTGAGGATCTTGGCTTGCGGAGTGGCCAAGGTCGTGTGGATGCAGGGATCACAGCAGTGCAAGCAGAGTCTGGACTACCTGCGCTACGAGGACACGCTCACCCTGGAGGACCACCCCACAGGTGAGCACAGCCCCTGGGCAGTCTCTATTGGAGGGTGAAAGCTAATTCATCTGAAAGGAGTGCGTTGAACCTGTACTAAATGTTTTAAATCGCTCAGTTTGAGAGGTTTGAGTTATGTGTTGCTTCCTAATTCTCAGTTTTAATTTACAAATATATCCCTACCATCCACTCTGATTATTCAGCTGTTTAAAATTTCTGTATACACAAATTGCTCGTTGTTTGCTTTCTTGGGCCAGCCTTTCAAACTTGCAAAGTGAAATTGCATCAGAATCTTTGATTTAAGAACATAAGGGATGGGAATGGGAGTATTATTAGATCCCTTTCGTAGACAGTGCTGGCATCCGCGTCACACAGACGTGTTTCAAGTGTAACAAGAAACCTAACGTTACATGTTTTTCTCTCCTTTCAGGTGAGAACGAGATGGTGATCATGAGACCTGGAAACAAATACGAGTACAAGTTCAGCTTTGAGCTTCCTGAAGGGTAGGTTATCAGCTAAATGCATCTTTGGATTCTTTTGTTTCTAAAAAAATCTTCCTACTTCTGTGATCACTTACTGTTCTTGGAAAGCGTTTTAAGTGTGCCTCTCCCCACCTTTTTTTTTTTTGGACACAGGCCTCTGGGAACATCCTTCAAAGGGAAATATGGTTGTGTAGACTACTGGGTGAAGGCTTTTCTTGATCGCCCCAGCCAGCCAACTCAGGAGACAAAGAAACACTTTGAAGTGATGGATCTGGTGGATATCAATACCCCCGATTTAATGGTGAGATGCATTTCAAGATTCTATTCTACTCGATCATAGGGTGATAAAGTGTCTTGGGCTTTAGACTGAATTATCTCAAAACACCTTTTCCTCCCTTCGGCACAGGCACCAGTGTCCGCTAAAAAGGAGAAGAAAGTTTCTTGCATGTTCATTCCCGACGGGCGTGTGTCTGTCTCTGCTCGAATTGACAGAAAAGGATTCTGTGAAGGTAAAAACCTGCTGAAAGTGGTAGACAGATATAACAGGAAATGTGGGTTCGGGGATGGGGTTAAAGACATGGGGTAGGAGCAGAAGGGATGTCATTAGTTGTACTGTTTTTCAGTATGTACACTCTCTGTCATTGCTAGGTGATGACATTTCCATCCACGCTGACTTTGAGAATACATGTTCCCGCATTGTCGTCCCCAAAGCAGCCATTGTGGCCCGCCACACTTACCTTGCCAATGGCCAGACCAAGGTGCTCACTCAGAAGTTGTCGTCAGTGAGAGGCAATCATATTATCTCAGGGACGTGTGCGTCATGGCGAGGCAAGAGCCTTCGGGTGCAGAAGATCAGGCCATCTATTCTGGGCTGCAACATCCTTCGAGTTGAATATTCCTTGCTGGTGAGTGGGTAGGGGTGGCTGTAGGAGAGTTTATTTTGAGAGTGGTGTTTCCCCCAGGCCTCTCATCTAACAAACTCCCATCTTCCTTGATAGATCTACGTTAGTGTCCCTGGCTCCAAGAAAGTCATCCTTGACCTGCCCCTGGTGATTGGCAGTAGGTCGGGTCTAAGCAGCCGGACATCCAGCATGGCCAGCCGAGCTAGCTCTGAAATGAGCTGGATAGACCTAAACATCCCTGATACCCCAGAAGGTGAGCCACACATACTGTCTTTTTTTCCTCTCTGGCCTTTTTTAGGCTTGTAAAATTGTGATGGTTTGGCATTTCTTGGCTAGGCTTCTTATCCCCATATTTTTTCACTGTAGCTCCCCCTTGTTACATGGATATAATTCCTGAAGATCACCGATTGGAGAGCCCGACCACTCCGCTGCTAGATGATGCCGACGGGTCTCAAGATAGCCCTATCTTTATGTATGCTCCTGAGTTCAAGTTCATGCCACCACCCACATACACTGAGGTGAGCATTGTCATTCATGTTTGACCCAAGCCTTCTGTGAGTGGCTGTCTTGGAGGAGTGCTAAAGGAGGCTGTTCTTGTTCTTTCCCAAGGTGAAAGTCTCTGTTTTGTTACTTTCAGGTGGACCCTTGCATCCTCAATAACAATGTGCAGTGAGCCCGTGGAAGAAAAGAAGCAGCTGTACCTACTTGTTTCTTTCCGCCTCTCTTCTGGATGCTCACTTTTCCAGAGACTTTGTAGTCTCTGCACCGGGGTACGGGTCCCTCCCAGCCTCAGACTCCCTAATGCAGGCGGTGATCAGCAGGCAGTTTTCAGGCCTCAGGTGGCGTGGACTTGTCAGTCCGTACCAATGTTGGGATATAGGAGTGTTTGCTGGATGGGTTTAAAAACACACTAAAAACATTCAGGCCCATTCCATTTTCTCAGATCTCCTTGAAAATTGAGGCATTTTCACTACTCGGGGTTAGAAATGACCACTGAAAGAAATGAAACCTCCCATTGTTTTTTTGAAGGGAATTACAGATCTTGGAATAACATCAGATTTCACACTCTTGTGCCATATGGAACAGAGTGGACTAGGCAAAAGAGGTTTTTAAAATCAGTGTTTCCCTTTGTTTTGTACACTTACAGGAAAAAAAAAAAAAAAAAAAAACGGAAAAGAAAAAATGCTCTAGGGCTAATTTGGTTTCCGCTCTAGAGAGTGCTTCTCCTGTGGGAAGTTGCTCTCACATGACTTTGCTTAGAATACAGTTTAACCTGGCGTAAAGCAGTAGCAAGTATGCCCCACCAAAGGTCTTAAAAGCCATTTTTAGAGCCTTATTGCACTGTTTTCTCCTGTTGCAAACTTCCTTACATGGGAGGATATTTTTCTTTCCATGTGATTCCTTGGAATTGAGTCCAAGGTGATGCTCTCAGCACTTTAGTTCCTATTATTTGTTCCTGTGTTTTTTCTTCCCCATCTCACATGAAAGCTACTAGTCTCTGGGGGTAGGCATAATGACACACACAAATGTGTTAGCATTACTTTGGCAACTTTGTCCCAGTGTACAGAATTGTATAATTCCGACACCAATCACATAAGGGTTGCTGCTCTCAGCCTTTCGCACTGTGACTTCTCTAAACCCAAGGAGGGACTCTGGGACAGATGCCCCAACACTGATCAGAGCCTCCAGACACTGCCATGAGAACCTTTAAGGGCTCCTTGGACCCCTTTCTGCCCAGTGTTAGGAGAGGGGGCTGCCCCTCTTCTCACCGTAGCCACTGGCACTTGATCAGCCCCCCTTAGCCAAAGCACTTTGTTCGCTGTCCTGTGTCAGAGCACTGAGCTCCACCCTTTGCTGAGAATTTTTACCGCCAGAAAGTATGTGGGTTGAAGGTGGTGGTATCATTGTTTTTGTATTTTGTGTAACTTTTTGTATGATACAAACTATATTTTATACTTAACCAGATGTATTTTCACCCCATGTGGGGGTATTCTTTGTAAAAAATTCAAAAATAAAAAAAATTTTTTTAATGGCAAAAAATGTCTGTTGTCTTTGGGATAGCATTGGCAAAGTTATGAGAAGGCATTCTTCTTGAAGGAGCTTCCCCACCTTCCCGGTTGCTGTTGCTGAAGAACACTGTGTCAGCACTCCCGCACCCAGGTGGGCTGGGAGATGGGGAGCAAAGGGACTCAAGCTGGTTTGCTCCCCTTTCTGATTCACTGAGGAACTGTAGAAGGTTCTTCTGTTGGTCTAAGCTAGTTTTCCACATTCATAGCTAATCATTACTACATTCCTTCATTTTTGGAGTTGATGAGTTCTTGAATACAGAGAAACCACATTTGGGAGGGGGTTTGGAGGGGAAGTGTTGAGGTTCTCTTCCTTCCTTTTCAGTACTGGTTGAACCCAAGGTCTTGACACTGAGCTATATCTCCAGCCCCTTTTTTAACCTTTAGGCAGCTTCTGGCTAAGTCACTTAAATTGGCCAGGCTGGCCTCAAATTTGAGACCGTCATGCCTCACCCAGAGTACTGGGGTTATGGCATGTGTTATGCGTATTATATATTTGTTAAAGTTTTGCGGTGTTGGAGTCTGAACCCAGGAGCCTCCAACGAGAGTCCTAGAGGCTGTACCACTGAGCTACACCCTCAACTCCAGAGGTTCGTTTTTTATGGCTTGTTTTTCACCATAAACATTCGTCCCAGTATAAACCTGTTTTGTGTGCTGACAAGAATAACTGTTTAGGACTTGAGAGACTTCTAGTCATGAGTATCATATTCTTTGGAGGTAGCTACTTGCCCTTCCTCCTTTCCTTTTTCTTTCTTTCTCTCCTTCCTCCCTCTCTCCCTCTCTCCCTCCTCTCTCTCTTTCTTCCTTTTGTGTGTTTGGCTTCACTATGTAGTTCAAGGCTGGCCTTGGTTTGGTTTGGTTTGGTTTTGAGATGGTCTCTGTAGTCCAGGCTGGCCTTCAACGCACTAAGTAGCTCGAGCTGCTCTCAAACTCCAGCAAATCCACGTTCCTCAGCCACACCCAGCTGGCAGCTACCAGCTTTATCTCTGCAGTTCCAGCGTGTATTTTGTCCAAGTACGTAATCATAACTCAGTAAATGCTGAATATTTAACCCACCCTCATCCTGTAGGATATGCTTAGGCAGTTCCTGTTTATTTCTTAAGGGTTTTTGTCATTTCTTTGGTGTTTATACTAGGAATTGAACCCAGGATCTTTGCACTCAGCTACATCCCCAGCCTTTTAAAAACTTTTAATATTTATGTATTTTTGAAACAGGGTCTCACTAGTTTAGACTGGCTATTTATTTATTTAGTTTTTGAGACAGGGCCTCACTATGTAGTTCAGGCTGGCCTCAAACTCACGGCAATCCTTTTGCTTCAGCCTCCTGAGTATTAATTACTCAGGAGTATAATTACTTCAGCCTCCTGAGTATTAATTACTCAGATAGTATAATTAATACTATCCCTGGCATTAATTTTTGAGACAGGGTCTTGCTAATTTGTCCAGGCTGGGCTCAAACTTATGATTTTCTTGCCTCAGAATACTGGGATTGCAGGTGTGTCCCATCACAACCAGCTTCAAGGTATTAATAATAGATTCAGCCAGGCATGGTGATGCATGCCCGTACTAGGAAGGCTGAGGCAGGAGGACTGCTACAAATTTGAGGCTAATTTGGGCTACATAGTGAGTCCAAGGCCAGCCTGAATTACATAACAAGACAGTGTCTCAAAAAAAAAAATAGATTGATACCACAGTTTCATCACTAATTGAGATGATTTGTATTACTAAATGAAATGACAGAGGTCAATGTATAGTAGTTTCTGGTTTCTCGTTCAAAATTTTTCAAATAGATCTAACCCTATTTGGCTCCCAAAAATCCTTTATAAGAATAATGTGCACCGGACATAGTGGTACATGCCTGTAATCCTAGCACTCTGGGTAGCTGAGGCAAGAGGATCCCAAGTTCCAGCCCAGCTTGGGCTACCTAGTGATTTAGTGAGACTCTGTTTCACAAAAAAAAGAAAAAAAAAAAAAATTACTGATGATATAGCTCAGTGTGAAGGATCTGGGTTCAATAATCCCTAGTACTGAAAAAAAAAAAATCAATATGAATTGAACAGAAAGTAGAACTGAAAAAAAGATCTTTTCCATTCCATCTTCATGTTTTATTTGCTTATTTACCTTACGTTCTCCGTAGCCCATTTGTTTTTTTTTCCTCCTGGCCCTCTTTGTCCCTGGTTCTCCTCACCAGTTTGTCAGTCTCTAACTCTCCCTGTTGCTGCGGTGACTTTCACCTGGATTTCTCCCCTTTCTCACCTCTTCAAGAATTTCATGGCTCCTCCCCTTTAATTTTATGATCAGAAAACTAGGTCAAAGTTAATGGAAAAGTTTTCTCTGCAGCTTGTTTTCCAGGGACTGGGAGGGTGGAGAGAACAAACCAGAGGGCAAAGAAGGGATGGAGAGCCCACAGAACTGAGTCTGCTGTCCTGTGTCCAGAGTCTGGCTACCGGCACCCGGTGGAAGAAGAGGGAAACTGGGCGTGGTGGTGCACACCTGTAATCTCAGGATTAGGGAGGCTGAGGCAGGAAGGATTGTTGTGAGCTTGAGGCCAGCCTGGGCTACACAGTGAGTTCAAGGGTAGCCTCAACTCCATAATGTTACCCTGCCTTAAAAAAATAAATAAATAAAAAGAAGGAGGATGGCAGGAACAGGATACAATAGTTAACCCTGTGCCCAAGGCCCCTTACACAGATATGATTCTGGAAGGACCAGAGCATATGCATCCCCTCCTGATAGCCTGATATTTTTAGTCCAGTGCCGTCCAAAAGCACTTCCCACGATGATGGAAATATGCTGTCCACTACAGTAGCCACTAGCCACATATGGCCACTGAATCCTGAAATACAGCTCCTGTGACTGAAAACTGATTTTATTTATTTATTGGACTGGGATTGAAACCAGGGCCTTTGTACCAAGTTATATCACCACCCCTACTCTATTTTTATTTTGAGACAGAGTCCTGCTAAATAGCTAAATTACCCAGGCTGGGCCGGAATTTGTGATACTCCTGCCTCAGCCTCCCTGGTGCTGGGATTACAGGTTTGCAGCAACATGTCTACCTTGAATTTTCAATTTTATTGAATTGAATCAATTTAGCTTTAAATAGCTTCCCATGACTAGGAGCTACCATATTGAACAGGACAGCAAAATCGAAGGAAGGAAGGAAGTAGCTAGGGCTGTTTCTCCAGAGGAGATTCTTCCTCCTTCAGCACACGAAGGCTCCACGCTATCTCCTTTTTTCTTCTCTTCATAATTTCTACCTCAGCCCAGAACATATTCAGCACACAGCACACTTCCCTGGGTAACAATCCAGCTGCTTGCCCATCAAGTGGGTAGCTATTTGGGCCATTCCCTTCTCATGCTCCGACTGACAAAGGCATGATATAGTCAGAGTCCACCGTAGGGACAAAGGCCAAACAAACTCCTGGGCCCTTAACCTGTTACTCATAAAAAGCACCATTTGTGTTTCCTTCTAAGACAGAGACTTAAAAGTAGTTTTTTTAAAAAAAGTGTTTTTTGCTAAAAACTATGACTCTCCACTTGGGCCTTCCATGGCCCAATAGGAAACTAAAAGCAGAACAAGCTTGACCTTTATTTTATATCCTTTGTTACCTTAAAACTTTGGGTCAAGTCCCTTTTTAGCGCTGCGTGTATGTACATTAATCATTTAGGAAGTGCCTGTCTAAAAGTTGGTAAAACAAGATTGCATATCCCTGATTTTACATAATTTCATATGCCTTAGTGCCTGAGTCCACCAAGATAAAGAATTTCCAGGGCATTCAATGACTCGCAGAAGTCTCTAGTCATGACCCCAAACTGAAGGTCAACTTGGGTTCCAGCAGAGACTCATGAGATTGAGACTGGGCCAAGCAAACACAGCCATCTCATGGAGACTCGACTGCCCCCTCCAGCAAAAGAACTCTGGGAGCCATCTTGTAAAAGAGAACTGAGATCATGATCATCAACCTCCGTCCCACTCCAGCAAATTGATAATCCCTGGCCTAGTTCTCTTTCAATTATGAGTGGCCCAGTCTGATCCTGCTTACTACTACCCAGCCCCTGCCAGCCACTGCTCAGGCTGGAGCCCTTCCCTTATCTTCTCTCACTTCCTATTTCACACTTTTGCCTGTCACTGTAGTTTTTATTTCCATCATCATTAAAGCAAGGACCCACATGAGCCAGCAACATTTTCACATGCCATTTATTTATTTCTATATTGCTTTGTGGGGGATCAAATCCAAGGACCCACACATGCTGGGCAAGCACTGTGCCACTGAGCTACATTCCCCAGCTCTGCCTTTGCATTTTTAAAGAACTGTAACTTACAGGTATAGCCATTAGGGGAGATCTAGTTCTGAGTGTCATTTATTCATGAGAGCTAACATAATACAAGAAGATCAGGGAAAAGCCACAATGAAAACTATCTAAAAAAGAAAAGAGCTTTAAAAATAAAATAAAATGTATAAGAAGGAGACAGGTATTTCCAAACCAGGATCCTCGGCTATCTTTGATACCTCTGAACAGACAGGATCTAACACATGATCTAACTGAGGTTGGGACACTGGGGTGAGGGGGTGTGACCAAGCATATGGCCAGTGAAAACCATCACACAGGAGCTGAGTGGCATGAAGTAGGGTGAAAGAGGGGTCTTTATCCAATTCTTTTGATGGGCTAGTGACCCATCTTGACCACCTCTACGTGATGGAATGCGTGGGATGGACCAGGAAAGTATTTTACGGGTCCTGTAATGGCCACAGGCCCCGCCCACAGTAGTTCTGGACATAGAGACCAGCAGATTTTGTCCCTTCTTTTTCTGCCCCTATTTCCACCTCCATTTCCTATACTGAAAACTCCCTCTCAGAGATAGGTACAGACCCCAGGTTACAGGTCGTAGCCCAATAGGTGAGTTTAGAACCTGGAAAAAAATTCAGGGATTAGCCTTCCTACACTATTAAGAAGAAAGAGTAAGCAGGGCATGGTGTGCACACCTATAATCTGCATACTCTGGAAGGCTGAGGCAGGAGGATCAAATGTTTGAGCCTAGTTTGGGCAACTTGGTGACTTAGTGAGACCCTGTCTCAAAATATAAAATAAAAATAAAGAAATGAAGGGTGGAGGATACAGCTCAGTTCTCAATGCAAAGGACTTAAGTTCAATTTCTGGTACTAGAGGGGAAAGAAAAGGAGAAATAGTAGTTAAACATGTGAACCCTAGAGCCGAACTCTAAATTCACATTCTAACTTCCACCACTTAACCAGCTGTGTGACCCTTGGCAACTTGTTTACCCCTCTCTGCCACAGTTTGTTCATTTGTAAAATGGGGAAATGGAGATAATAATACTGCCTATGAGAGAGAGAGAGAGAGAATATTACAGCAATGGCGAGAAAGTGTTTGTTATCTAAGAGGAGATGGCTGGGCGGGTATGGTGGCACACACCTATAATCCCAGTACTTAGGAGGCTGAGGCAGAAGGCTCACTGGGAGTTCAAAACCAGCCTTGGCTACAAAGTGAGTTCAAGGCCAGCCTGAACTTCAAAGTGAGACCTGTCTCAAAAAACAAAAAAGAGGGCTGGGGAGATAGCTCAGCAGCACAGTGCTTGCCTGGCAAGAACAAGGTGGTGAGTTTGATTCCTGGTACCAAAAAAAAAAGAGAGAGAGAGAGAGGAGGTATACATCCCTTGCCTGCACCTCAAATAATTCCCTCCAGGCACATCCCGAAGGTTGTACTTTCTGTCTGACCTGTCAGGATCAGACCATTCTCCCTTTGATTCTCTTAACTTCCTGCTTGTGTGGGATAACAAAACAGTATGGAGCTGACTTGGCAGAGAAGAAGTAGCCACTACTAGGACTGCCCCCATCCCCAGGCCTGAACAGATCCTATACACATCCTCCAGCACCTCATGGTATAGCTCTGGGAGCATGAGAATTTATTTTTTCTCACTCCCTCTGTGCATTATCGGCCTCACCTCCTGGAAATTAACTGAACTTTCTTAGCCCTTATTTTAAAATGTATTTTTGAGAGATGATCTTGATATGAAGCCCAGGCTGGCCTTGAATGCAGGATGATCCTCCTGCTTCAACCTCCTGAGTGGTGGGATTACAGGTATGTACCACTGTGCCTGGCTTGAACTTACCCTTCAGTACACACTCCTAGGGAAAAGCTTCCCACCACTTGGAGTGGTAAACTGGGGCTGTACAACAGTGCAGGACCAAGGACTCCAAGGTATTGCTCCTTGTTTGATCTTTTTCCTGGAGTAACACAAAAGCACATGCAGGTGAGCCCACTGATGAGGCCCAATTTAACCTATTCTGGCTCTTCCTTTTCCTGATCGGTCCCTTAGCGTGGCCCTTCCCTACTCTCTGCTGAGCCTGTTATGTTAGGAGGAAAGCATGAACAGACTCTGAAGGCTGAGATTTTCCCAGCTACCAAATGATTTGCCTTCTCCAGGCAACGGAGTGAGGGGAGGAGGCAGAAGACAGGGAGAACGCAGGCACAGGATTGTGAATTCCGCGTGCCCAAGTCCTGGGATGTCAACAAGGTTCCGTTTAGTCTTTTCTGGGTGATGGAGCTGCTGACTAGACCTCTCCAAGTCAATCAAATAGTCAGTAAACAGGTTGTGGGAAATATCTGGCTGGGTGCTCAGCATGGATATTTTTAACCTCCCAGACAGATGAACAGAGGAAGGATCTCAGTTGTCGGGAGGGAAGAGTTTAGGGGCTTCCTTTATATGGTCCTGTGGCTGAAGCTCCTTCTCTGTCCACCTCACCTGTCTAATTCCAGTTTCCTCCTTTGTCCATCCAGGCTCACAGTTAATCCTTCTGAATCCTGTTCTGTTTCTCTCTATTCTTGGTCTTTTATGCTTGCCTCGCCTTTCAGTTTGAAGAAGCTTTGCTTTCTGTTCCGGACTCTGAGAAGTCTTTGCCTCTGTAACCCTGAAGGTCAGGGGGAGGTGTTGGACCAGGACTGATGGCTCTTTTTCTCTCCAGTTCTCTGATAGACTGAGACAGAAAAATTGCAAGTTCTAACCCAACCTGTGCAACTTAGTGCATTAGTGAGACTCTGCCTCAAAATAAGTGTAAAAGGGCTCGGGCTGTAGCTTAGTGTGAAGGCCTGGGTTCAATCTCCAGTATAAAAAACCCCAAAACCAAAAATTCCCAATTTGGGCTTTTAGCCTCCCTTGGCCTTCCCTTTAGATTGGATTTCCTCCTATACCCAAAGACTGCTCCTCCTCTTCCTCTTTGTTCTTTTCTATATCTCCTCATCTTATTTTATTTATTTATTTTGAGACAGGGTCTCACTATGTCATCCAAACTGGCCTTGAACTCGCTATATAGCCCAGGTTACCCTTGAACTCATGATCTTCCTGCCTCAGCCTCCGGAGTGCTAGGATTGCAGACATGCGCCATCACACCCAGCTCTCAGCTTCTCTTCTGATATAGCCTGGCTTGCTTTGTGGGTGGAGGGAGGAATCCTTGATGCAGATGCTCCAAGACTATATGGGAAGCCTGAAGGAGATGGAACTGGGGACGGGAGATCCCACTGTGATTCATGTTTCTCTTTCTGTGCCTTGACTTTTGCTGAGGTAGATGAACAGAAGCTCAGCCTGAGGAAACTCTGAAGAAGAAAACAGAAGGCTCACAGGTTAACCTTGCTTACAAACATTTCAAAACCTGTACAGTTTTTCCCCCAAAATTTAACTTGGTCATAAACATTTGGAAGCCAGATTTCAGAGGCTGTGAGTATTGGTCAGGGATAGAGTGTTTGCCTAGCATGCACCTGGGCCTTGGTTTGATCCTGCACACTGCACAACAAAGTAACAATTTAAAAGCAACTCACTCAAATCTACTGTTCTGTCCACTCTTA
This sequence comes from Chinchilla lanigera, assembly GCF_000276665.1. NCBI lineage: Eukaryota > Metazoa > Chordata > Mammalia > Rodentia > Chinchillidae > Chinchilla > Chinchilla lanigera. Next base: position 115,681 of record NW_004955568.1, read on the forward strand.
GAAAGCAATCAGGTTTGGGAACGCTGCGCCACGTTCTTTCAGAGTATGAACCCACGGAAGCAGAAGGGGCCAGCAGGCTCAGGCAAGCTTGTTCTTACCACTTCCTGTTGTGCTACACTCACCTGCTTCAGGCCTGCACACCTGCAGGCTTCCTGTCTGGAGTTTAGGTCTTAGGTCGTCACCTCTGTTGTCAGAAGAGCTTCTCAAATATTTTCTGTGCAGGACCTTTAAGTTCGGGACAGTGACCATTTTTCTTGGGCTCCCAGAGCGGGCCAAGGTGGCCTGTCACAAGCCACAAATTTCTTTTATGGGCCTACATTGTGTTTTAAAAATGCAAATTTTGATATACAGTACATAATATACTTGTCTTGGTTTTTGTGTAAGCATATTCTCCCACCAAATCTTAAATGTAAAGCTGACATTGAGGAAGATGTGCCACATACATTCTGCGACCCCTGATAGTCCTCAGCACATTGCCCCATGAGCAGACTGATGCAAGCCTCATAGTTTAATAAAGACATGAGGCAAAGAGAGACAAAGACATGGAGATCCAAGAAGAGGAGAAGAACCTGAAAGATAATAGAATGAGTCTGAGTGATAAGATATCTTTCTGGTCCCTTCCCCAAGCCCAGCCTGGCCCTGTCCATCTCCTGAGAAGTTTGCAGACATCACTGATCTCTCTGGACAGGTGTTACGCTAGTGGCCCAGGTTGGAGAGAGACCCAAATAGGAGCCAGGCCAAGTAAGGGAGAGGTGAGGGGCCAAGAGCAGCCAAGTATGGTCAGACAGGAACGTTGTCCAGGCGCCAGGAGAAAGGCTTGGAGAAAGGAAATGGAGTACTTAGAAAAGGGCTGGTCAGCATTTGCTCTTTCTCCCTCAGACCCTGTTTTTGTCTCACTTCCTCTTACCATTCTTCTTGAGAAAAATGAAGGAAAATATTTAGCTTAGATGAGAGAGTTTTGTCTCCAAAATGGCTGTATCCTTGGTCATAGCAAAAGGGGTGTAGAAACAGGAAGCCCACCTAAGTTGGGAATACAGATTTAAGGCCTTTCTTATCTGGGAGAGAATAGGTGAAGTCCCATTTGGATAGGAAAAGAAGCCCCAGTACTTATCCGAGTCTCTTTCAGATCAGAAAGACCTTAAATCTGTATTTGCAACTTAGTTGGACTTCCCTTCTCCGTATCCCTTTTGGTAAGACAAAGACAGATCTAAGTAACCTCCTCCTATTCTAGTACGATCCATGCTGACCTGAGTGTAACAGAGTGTTAGACAAGATTTGGATATTTCCCCCTTCTTTACTGTGCATCAGGAGAAACAGAGTCACAGAATGGGGACTATCTAGGGAGGGGCATGGGACTCAGTTCTGAGGAACATATCCCACAACTGAGGATCCTGAGAGGGAGGAGGTTTGATAATGGATAACACAATAGTCCCAGACTCTAAGATCATGAGGACATTGGTCAGGATCAGTTGAGAAATCCTTGGATTCACCCACGAACCTCTTAGGTTTCCAAAGTGATAGACGTAGTCTTTTAGGTCCTGCTATTGGGTTGGGTCAGTGTCCTCCTACTCACTGCCAAGTAGGACTGCTGTGGGTGCGCTTTTTCCCTCCAGGTTACAAAGAGGCAAATTAAGCTTTGTTGGATAAGGCAAAGGCCTTTCTGAGGTGATAGCAGGAAACTGGAAATCCTTATTTCTAGATTTGTGATCCCAAGTGACCTTGTGGAAAAGGTGGACCTCAGTAGAGGAAAGTTCAACAGAGAAGAGGTCACTGCTGGTCCAGCCAGATTACCAGTGCTATTCTGGTCTAGCTCATTTATCTTCTCTGTCTTCCAGCCAGGAATGATATTTGAGGAAAGACAGAGGGGACCAACCAGCCCCTTCCTCAGTCAGAAATCTCTGGTGACCTGCTTGAGTCATGATTTACAGGTCATGACTTTGAACTCTGTTCTAGAGTTTTTCTCCTTCCTCACTAGTTAATGGGATTGTTGATCTCACTGCTACTCTGGCCGAAAGGGTTCTTGGAAATGACTGGCTAGATGCCTGAGGTATCTTTAGCTTGCCTGAGCTGAAAATAAGGTGGGAAAATCCCACAGGTGGAATGAGTTCAACGCAAGCTGGACACATCCTGCCTTTGTTCTCGAAACCATTTGGATTCTGGCAGGTGCATCCACATCAACCCTACTGTGTGAGTGCTAGAAGGGTTGCTAGTGGACATTTAATCCAAGTTCGTGTATCAGACATGAGGAAATTGAGGCATGGAGATTTGACACAGCTTTCCCAAGGACACAGAACTATGGGGTGGTGAAACTAGGACAATGAAAGGGTGCTTTTCCCAGTTGAGAGACAGTCCTTCCCCTTAACTTACTTCTTAACCAGCTGGTGCTTATAGGCCACCTTTCCTTTCTTCCAGAGTTCAAAGAGCAATGAAAATGAGTCAAAGAAATTGACTGTCTTTTCATCCCTAAACCATGAGTGCCCCTTTATCCACCCATCTAACCTCTGACTCTCTAATTCTCTCTGGTTTTCACTCCCAACCTAAACTGCATGTTGTTTCCAAATCTCTCATTCAGGCCTTCCTCAAGCTATTTGAGTCCCAATACCTGTTTGCAGGCCCCACTCCCAAGCTGCCTCCCCAAATCGGAGAAGATAGGCAGCCAGGGGTAAAAAAATGGGTGGGGAAGGACAGGATTCTTGTCCTAGAACTTATCCTGCCTGGGGCCAAGCAGCCCAGACTGTGGGTATGGGAACAATGTGTTCAACATAAACAGGCCCTGGCAGGCATGTAGAACAGAGCTGACAAGTACTTCGTGGATCTTCTGTAGACGTTTGTTAGCAGGGCCTCCACCCCAACGTCCCTACCTCTGGCAGTCCTCCAGACAGAACAGCAGCCCTGACCCTGTCCACTGAGCCTTGGAGGCTGGCTTCAGTGTGCCCACTCTGGTAAGTCGGTGAAAGGTTAATGGTCTACTTCATGCCTGCGTCGGCTTTGGAATCTGGGAAAGCTTCTAGGTCTCGTGTCTCTGGCTTTGTCCAGAAATGTCACCTGCCAGGAAAGGCAGGAAGCCAGGCAGAGCAGAGTCCAAGAATGGTTGGATCTTTCTGACATTTTTGTCTTTGAGGCAGTACAACTGATCCCAAGCGGTCATTCCAACCTCTATCCTACTTTCCCCCCTATTTTGTGGAAAAAGGATATGTACATGAAAGGAGGATAGGTGTGCTGTTCTGTTCTTTCTTTTTATCCTGAATCCTTGCTCCTGCTCTTTTAAATTCCCAGACTATTCCTTTAACATACATAATTGATCAGGTTAGAATTGGTGGGTGAGTGAGTGTGTGTGTGTGTGAGTGTTTGTGTGTGTGTGTGTGTGTGTGTGTGTAGGAGAGAAAAACAAAGGGAAAAATTTCTGGGTCTTTTACTTTCACTTTTGCTGATCTCTCCCCAGCTACAGTCATAGGTGAGGTATAACTATGGGAAACCCCTATGATGGGTGCCCTGGTCCCTCTACCCTCTCCACTCACACAAAATACTTTAGAGTTAGAAAAGGAAATGCATCAGTCATCACAAACTGCTCAATAACCCTGGAATGTTCTCCTTCTATTCCTGTTCCCTCTGTCTTTTCTTGGCTGCTTCTATTGTAACATTCACCACCACTTTTAAACTAGTCTTTAAAAAAAACAAAACAAACAAACAAAAAAATTAACTAGTCTTTTAAGGTGCTTTCCCTCAATGGAGTTGCAGCTCCACTTCATTCTTTACCATAGGGTCAGAAACACCTGGCCTTAGATTAGCAGTCTTTATCATTTGATACTGTAGGAAATTCAGTTGGCCAAAATGCAGCTGGGAAATTTCTTGAATGTTCTCCTACATCCCATCTTATGACTTTGAAATGCTCAATAGAGCCACTGTAGTAACATCCCAGAGATCTATTCATGCTTCCTTGTTCAGTTCCTATTCTGGACACGCAGTTTGTCCGTGACTGTTGCATGCCATGTGGCTGGAACCAATCAGCTCATCTAAGGCTTCCTCAGAAGCCAATCACAGCCTAGGGAAGTGACCTCACTCAAGGAGAGCTGTGTGGGCGAGAAAGCAACTCTCAGAACCCTGAATGTCCCTAAGTCACTCCCTTCCTTACTTCCTGTAAAGCAACACTGCCTGCCCCCTCCCCGAAGAAAAGGGAGTAAGAATGGCTAGCCAGATTCCACAAAGGGAAAAACCAGAACTTGCAACCTGGCTACATGCTGACTTGTGCGTGTGGAGCACAGGATATTTAGGGAGCTCCCTCCACATAGACTTACCTTTCAGAGTGGGGTGTGCAGGGCCTGGAAGAAGACTGAGTCAGCCGAATAAGTCAGCCCCTCCTCCCTCCCTGCACCTGGCTTTCTTGACTCTCCCCACAAAAATAGCTGTAATCATTCTGTGTAAATAAGGACATGATCAAGGTCAGGTGTGGGAAAGGGAAGGCCTGTGTCCTTGTGAACACACATACAGACGTGATCATGTTCCTTTGATCCGAGGACTAGAGGCTCAGAAGCCAGCTGGTCTGCGGGTGGCATGGGCTGTGCTCTACAACTCACTCCAAAGGGCCCTGCAAATGCATTCCCGAATGTCCCCTGGCAGGGCTACATTTTGAGTATGTGTCCCACTGTGGAGGAGGGAGGCGAAGGACAAAGGACAAGAAGGCTACAACCCCGTGTGTCACACTGGACTCTGCCCGGTGCAGAAAGAATGACTGAGCTGGGCATCCCCTTGGCCCTTCCTGCAGCCCTCTCCCTCCAGAATTCACCTTGGGCAAAAGACAGATAAAAACACTTTATTTAAAAAATATACAACTATCCCACAATGAATTTATTATGTGCCACAATAAAGAAGGGGAAAAAAGTCTTACTCCTCCGAATTCCCCTCACCCCCCAATTACATGCCCAAAAAGCTGTAAACGTTGGGAAGGAATGTGCGCAACTGTCTCAGCCCTGACAAGCCAGTTACCTGTGCAATGCTCTTTTCTCCCTTCATAGGATTAAGGCATTGACTCTTTCCCCTCCCCCAAAACACAAGAGGTGATGCAGGGGGAAGAGGAGGAAATAATGCCATTTGCCATCATTCTCCATTCCTGTCTCCAGGGACCAGGGAGGTTATCTGGACTTTGACCGAATGATGTTTTTTTGGTTGTTGTTCATAAAAGTAAATAATCGTTATTGTCTAGCTCTCAAATAAAGACAGATATGAGTGTTATTTAGGATTTTGCTTCAGTATATAGCCTCATCCATGTTATCATCACTGTCACCTCCAAAGTCCTCTCCATTGTCAAAATAAGACATGATGTAGTCAGTCTCCTGAAATGGAAGAAAGAAAGGCCATGCATGCTTCGGGCATCCTCCTCCTTCCCTCTGCACGAGGCCCTTCCCTCCCAGTCACATCATTCCAGGCCTGGGACACCCCTTACAGCTATTGTTCATTTTTGGGGATGGATGAGGTGGAGGGAAGCCCCTACCCTCAGGCAGCTCTATTTCCTTTGGCCCTGCAACCCTCTGAGGAGAGGTCTGGCTGAAGAAGAGGGAACCCAGAGCTTATGAGGGGACGGGAGGGGGGACTAGGGTGGAAGGTCCCTGACCTCTTCATGTTCTTCTTCATCATACTCCTCCTCTTCCTCTTCTTCTTTTTCTTCTTCTTCCTCTTTCTCTTCATCTTCCTCTGAAGTCACTTCTTCTTCCTTCTTCTCCAGGGTCTTAAGTCAAGATGAATAGGAAAAGATATGCCAACTCAGCTCACAGAAAGGGAAAACTGAGGCACACATGGGCCAAGGGACCGGGAAAGAATCTGGGGCCCAGGAGCTCTTCGCGTATGCAGCACTACCTGCTCACCTCTAGCTTCTGTATTGTTTCCTCCTTATCTTCTGTGGTCTTAGCGGGCCTCTTGGGGAGTAGAATGGTGGTCCCTGGTTGGCAGATGAAAAGGTAAACCGTCAGAGGCTTAGTTTCTTTGCTAGCTTTCTACTCCGTCCTGGGGGAAACAAACAAGCCACTTTGCTGCCCTCATGTGGCCATCACGGCGTCCAGCAACAACTCTAGGACGGTAGGAATTGAGAGGGGAGGGGAAGGCTCTTGAGATGCTCCTCCCTCTTTTCCCAGATACACTTACGCTCCTTCTGTAGCTTCCGCACTCGAATCTTTAGCTCCCGGGGTAGACGCCGCCAATCTGGGAAGAGTGACAATGTGAGTGTAAGACCTTCGGGGTTTCCGCTGAGCAACGACTGGTGAGAGGCGAGGTGAAGGTCTTAAAGGAGGGAAAGGATGGGGCTGGGTCAAAGTTGCTGACGCCTCTGGAGGCGTTGGGGCAGCTTAACATTTTCAGGTGGAATCTGAGAATGTTTGGAGCACATCTAAAGTTCTAATTTGCAGATGCTTCATGGGGCAGAGAGCATGGACATTTGCGGGGAGGTGGCATCACAAGTGTTTGAAAGCAGGCTGGTAAAGAAGGGACGCATCACTTACCAGGGTTCCAATCGATGGCATTGTCAATCGGCCCAGAAGTCTGATACTTGTCTGAGTAACGTTCCACATCTGAGGGATCAGAGGTCAACAGTCAAAGTCGTATCCTTCCAGATCCCTGGAACAGGGTTGTTTGGGGTCCACCCTTTTCAGTACCAGAAGCCCCAGAGCCCAGGAGGTCAGCTTCAGTGTATTTATCATTCTTCTAACCTTCCTTTTTTTGTTTTTTTTTTTTTGATACCAGGAATCGAACTCCGGACCTTGCACTTGCCAAGCAGGCGCTGTGCCGCTGAGCTATATTCCCAGCCCTAACCTTCCCTTTTGCCTCCCAGAATTCTGATGATTTTGCTATATCAGGACATAGGATGAAAAAAAAAAATAAAAAATAAAAAAAAATAGAATGGTGGCCCATGCCTGTAATCCCCACACTCTGGGAGGCTGTGGCTGGAAGATCACAAGTTTGAGCCCAGCCTGGAAAATTTAGCCACTTAAAAAGATGCTGTCTCAAAATAAAAAAGAGAATAAAGGGCTGGGGGAGGTAGCTCAGTGTGAAGCCCCTGGATTCAATCCCCATACTAGAGAAGGGGAAAAAAACAGGATAGGGTGGTACACAGGCAAGTTCTAGGGAATAAGAGCCCAGGGTTTCAGTCTTGTCTTTACTCTTTGGTAATGAGATTAATTTAGTAAGTCTTTCATCGGTCTGAGCCTTGGGCTTCCAGGATTTCAGCAGGAAAGCACCAGTTGTTGATATATCAAAACACTGCTGTTCTTCCACACCAGCTGTTAAATTACCCACTGTCCCAAGTCTCCCTCCCTCCTGGTCTCCCAGAGCTCCCTATGACCCAAGGAAAAGGTTATTTTATTCAGGTAGGGTGCTCAGAGATCCAGCACCAGTGCTTTTCTGATTGGTTGGGACATGTTAAGTTTTGTTAAAAATTTTAAACCTGGTATGATAGCATACGCCTGTAATCCCAGCACTCTGGAAGGCTGAGGGCAGGAGGATTGCCAGTTTGAGCCCAACCCAGGCAATTTAGCAGTTTAGCAAGAACCTGTCTCAAAATATAAAAAATTAAAAGTGCTGGGGATGTAGGCCAGTGTGAAGGCCCTGGATTCACTCCCCAGTACCCTTTCCTAAATTAATATATCCCCCTATGTATACATGTGAGATGAGTCCTTAACACTTAACTTCCTACTGTCCCAAGACTATTGTGAGACTCAAAATAAATCACAAATATTGTTATGCATTTCACATAGAGCAGTAATTGTTATCTCGCCAGTTAGTGCATTTCTGTGCCTCACTGGCCCGCAGCATTGCTGAGTACAGGCACTTCCAACATGATGGCAGCTGACCTTTCTTGGGGATAGCTGGCCGGATGAAGTAGGGGAGCTGCCTCATAGCCCCTCGTAGCTCCTGCTTCAGCGCCAGGACATATTCCCCTTCTTCTCCTGAGGGCAGAGGCACTGGGCGGAACTCCAGGGGCTAAGGAGGCAGAACCAGTGGTCAGTTCAGGGACAAAATGCCAGAGAACAAACACAAGAGGGCCTCTCCCCTTGATTTAGCCCAATGTTCCCACTGAGCAGAGAGCCAAAAGAGAGGAGGGTGGGATGAGATGACCAGTGCTTTGAAAGGTAGGGATCTGGGAGTGTGAGAAGGAAGGGTAAACACCTCTTTAGCCTGGAAACATGCCCTGTGAGGTGGGAAGAAAGAGACAGGAGGGGTAAGATGTGCATGGTAGTATGACGGCTGGGAGGAATCTGGGCTCACACAATCAGTCAGGGGCACACTGGAGTTTCAGGAAGGAGGGAGATATACTCACAGGGAAGAGTGGAGAAGGTTGCAGAGTGGGTGGAGGCAAAGCATCTCCCTTCCCAATGCCCACAGCTTCCATGTTGAAGGTCAGTTGGCCCCGGCCACGACCCCGGCCCCCACCCCGGCTGGCCATGGTGGAGGGGGCCTAGATATTCAGAGATACAGTGAGAAAAACCTGATAATGACAAAAACAAATAAAAAAAACTAGAAGAATCAGGAAGCCAAACAAACAGGAGACACTTCATCTTCTCTCCCTGACACTGGAAAAGCCAATGTCATTCAACAGATTTTGACTGAGAAGTGCCAGGCAGGATATTTCAGGAAGCGTAAACATGGATGAGACAAGGTCTCAACAGGAGAGAGAACTGCACTACCGAAGAGAAAATGATTAGGCTTTTAGGTAAAACCTCCCCAAGTCCCTAAGACAATCTGATGCTTAGCACTACCTATATTTCTACATGTAACTTTTGAATTCTCTCCCTGACCTTCCAAACTCAACCAGGGTCCTGATCAACCTAGTGCAGCTCAGCAAAACATTTTACATGAGAAAGGGAGCGTGTCAGACACTGTAGGGACACAGGAATGAGCCATAACCTTCCTGTCAACCAGGGGGAAAGAGCCATTATAATCAAATTGATCTTTTTGAACACTATTTGGAAGCACAGACTTAGAATTAGAAGGATCCTTAGAGGTCACTAATCCAAACCCTTCCCAGGGCAAGCTCCACTCTGTAAAATGTTTATTCAGCCTCTGGTAGCGCTTTCCTAACGTGAGGGTATCCACTCTTCTCCTGAGGCAGCCTCTCCACTGTGAACAGCCCTGCTGTATTCCAGTTCCTCTTTCTCTGCCCCTTGTTATCAATCCTGAGCAGCCAGTCAGAGACAGCTGGGTGGAGGAATAAAATCACCAAATGAAAATGAAACCTGAAAGGCACGATATTCCAGTAGCAGTGAACACACTCAACAACTAGGCCTAGTTTTTAATATCATTTTCCAATAAAGACAACCAGGGCTCCCTGGATAAATGGCTGCTTCTAGGAAAGGGAAGGAAATATACAAGATGAGCCTGGAACATCTCAAGGTGCCAGAAGAAAAGGAAGTGCTCAAAACAAGCAAACTCACCCAGCTGATGGGGCCTTGTCACAGGCTAACTAAAGGAGCTCCTAATGGTCAAAACTGGAAAACTTTGAGCAATAAAATACAGTGTTGGCTGGGTGTAGTGGTGCACGCCTGCAATCCCAGCACTTAGGAGGCTGAGTCAGGAAGACTGCTGTGAGTTCGAGTCTATCCTGGCCCACAAAGTGAGTTCAAGGCCAACATGAACTGCATAGTGAAATCTTGTCTCAAAAAGACAAAAAAAAAATGTTATTAGATTAAAACCTCAAAGTATAAAATGAATATCCATGAGTCTACAGTGATATAAGTGATTGAATAAAAAATACATGGAGGGAAGAAAGCAAATCTCTTGTGCAGAATTCCAAGTAAATTATGTAAATATTCCAGCCAAGGTGGAAACACATGCCTATAATCCCAGTATTTGGGAGGCTGAGGCAAGAGGACTGTCACAACTTCCAGGCCAGCCTGGGCTTCACAGTCAGTTCAAGGCCAACGTGAACTACATAGTGAATCCTCAAAAAAATAAAACAAAAAAATAAATGACATTTGAAGAGTAGAGATTTATAAAGTCTGTCAGAAAAGAGAGGTTGAGCCAGGCCCAGGGCACATGCCTATAATCCCAGCACTCAGGAGGCTGAGGCAGGAAGATCACTTCAAGTTCCATATCAACCTGGGCTACAAAGTGAGTTCAAGGCCAGCCTGAACTGCATAGTAAAACCTTGTCTCAAAAAGACAAAACAAACAAACAAACAAACAAGAAAAACCACCACCAGAACAACAAAAAAACCCCAAAAAACAAATTCAAGCTCTGCTGGCCAACCTGAACTACATAGTGAGATCCTGTCTGAAACAAAACAAGGCTATGAGCCTGGAAGTTGGACAGACCTATTTCCAAATACGAAGTGTGTGAACGTTAAGGATTCGGGTTGTGGGGACAAAGTTTCATTTAACCTAGGCAATAAATTACTGGTTGGAAACAATAAGGCATTCATCAACCCCTCTCAGCTCAGGAATCCACACATCTCTGCTATTTCTGACTGTGACAGAGTCTAAACTCTTGAGGGTATGTAAGGTCTCCGCTACTGTGGTCCCAATCTGCACTTCCTTAACAATTGACCTTCTCTAAGTGTTTGCCCTGCATTCTGCTTTTCCCCAGACAGCATCTCATATACACTATACTCATACCTGTGCATTGTGGCAAGGTGAGTTTCAATGAAACAAAGAGAAAAACACTCACGTACACATCAGATTGGAGGAAGGCACTACCCATAGTGGGTAAAAACATGGATTTGAATCACAGTTCTGCCATTCCCTAGCTACACAAATTTTGGAAAATTATCTCTAAACTTCTTTCCTCATCTGCAAAACAGGAATAATAATAATGCACTTTAATTCATTCAACAAATATTTATTGAGTAGACCTCTCATGTCTGAGCACTGTTCTAGGTGCCAGTGACACAGCAGTGAGCACCAAGGACAAAAATGCCCTGCTGCACCATCAGCTTTAAAAGTGCTTCACATTTTTTGGTGGAGTCATCAGCATGTAAATAATAGTTCATGTCTTAAGACTGGATGAGATCTCGGGGTTGATTCAGGGACTAAGGGCTGGAGTACTCTAATTTTTACAGCTGCTATATTTGTAATATATAAGGCAGGAAATTAATGCTTTTATTATATTAGAACTTTTGGAAGTCTAAATGAAAAAAGAAAGCCACTCTAGTAGAAAAGGTGAACAGAGTAAATGAATAGGAAATTGACAAAAGAATAGCCAATAAAACCACTCTATACCTATAAACTTGACAAGGATTTAAATAATAATCAAGATGTTGTGATTTTTTTTTCCAGATGGACTCTCACACCTCACTGAAAAGACTATAAATACAATCACAATTTGATCACTTGATTCAATAGCCTTTTTACATGTTTGTATCCTTACTACGGTAATCCTACTTTTAAAATCTATGCTAAAGAAATCATCGGATATACAGAGATATAAGTACCAGGATGTTTATCAAAGAGCTATTTATGGTAACAAAAATTCTGAAGTAATTTAAATGGTTCAATAATAAATGGATGAGCCGGGCACAGTTACGCACACCTCAGTACCCAAGAGGTTGAGGATCACCACCAGTTTGAAGCTAGCCCAGGGTACACAGAGAGTTTAAGACCAGCCTAAACTACACAGTGAGATCCTGTCCCCTGAAAAACCATAATAATAATAATAATAGTAAATAGATGGTTAAAAAATCAGATAACCAGCCAGGCATGGTGGTGCATGTCTGTAATCCCAGCACTTGAGAGGTGAGTTCGAGGCCAGCCTGAACTACCTGGAAGACCCTGTCTCAAAAAATGAACAAAACCAGGCATGATGGCACATGCCTGTAAACCTAGCACTTGGGAGGCTGAGGCAGGAAGATTGCCATGAGTTCAAGGCCAATCCAGCCTACATGGTAAGTTCAAGGCGAGTCTGAACTACATAATGAGACCCTGTCTCAAAAAACAAAAACCAAACAATTTATTTATTATTTTAGACTATTATGGAGCCATAAAACTCATGACTTCAAATAATACTTAAAGGCAGAAAAATGTCCATTGTATAGAAAATGTTAACAGAGTTGAGAAAAACATGATATAAGAATGTATTTATTATATAGTCCTATTTATGAATAATATACAGATACAGAACAAAGACAGTAAAAAATACATATCAAAATATTAATAATAGGGGCTGGGGATTTAGCTCAGCGGCACAGCTCCTGCCTGGCAAGCGCAAGGTCGTGAGTTTTGATTCCCGGTACTGGAAAAAAAAAACAAACCCAAAAACCAAAATATTAATAATAGTTATAACTACATTAGGGTTGTGACATAATAGACATTTTCCTTTATATGTTTATGTGTTTCCAAATTTTCTGAAATAAGTAAATATTACTGCTATAATCACCAAATAAAAGGGCTGGGTTGTTTTTAAGAATGGTATAAACTGGGAGTGGTGGCACATGCCTGTAATGCCAGCACTCTGGAAGGCTGAGGCAGGAGAATCCCAAGTTCAAGCTCAGCCTGGACAACTAAGTAACTTAGCAAGACCTTACCTTGTAGCAGAAGACGCCCTACCCCAGCCAGTGTACTTCAGCTTGTTAGTTGCCCAGGTCAGTTACAGTTCCTGTTACTTTTGTTTCTTAGAAATGGCTGGTCACTGTGACGCAATATTGTAAGAACCAATCCCCAACTGACAAGCCATTCTGCCTCTGTACTTCCTGCTTGCTTTTCACATATCAACCCTAGACCACCAGAGATTGAGGCCAGATATTTTGGGAATGATCCCAGTCAGTGCCTTCCCTCATAAAATAAATCTGCCTCCAAGTCCTGGACGTTGTTTTGGTGTTTCTGCTTGCCGTTGCAACCTCAAAATAAAACATTTAAAAATGTCTAAGGGAATGCAGCTCAGTGCAAAGGCCGTGGGCTCAATACCCAGTAGTGGGAAAAAAGGAGGGGGTACAAATATACCTCCCTCTTTCATAAGGGAAGTACAGAATACATTCCATTAATATTTATTAAGATTTCATTTTAAATATTTGTTGGATACTAACTAAAGAACATATATCCCAAAATGGAATGATCTGCAAAGAGAGAATAGTGAGTTCTCTTAATAAAGAGGACATGGGCAGGGGTGCAGCTCAGTTGTAGAGTCCATGCTTAGCATGCATGAGGCCCTGGATTCAAACTCATCACCAGAAAAAGGAAAAGAAAGAAGTTTACATAGAAGCTGAATAACAGTGTATTAAATAGGATTGATCAGAGAGAGAAAAGCTGTGTGGTTAGAGCAGAGCTCACTGTGCTTCTCATTGTCTAGCATTATATCTGGCATATGGAAGGTATTTGATAAATACCTGTTGAGTGAATGAATAAATTCATGATTTCTACTAGCCTTCCAAACCTGAGATCTGGCGATTCATAAAGCCTTCCCTCCAGTTCTCTTTGCTTTCTTCCTTCTCTGGATTATAGAAGCAAATCATGAAATAACACATTTTAAACCACTAGTTTAAGTGCTCTTAATTATATACTGTATTGTCTTTTATTATTCTCCAATTACATTAGTTTATATTCTGCCTCCCCAACAAAAGTGCTGGTTTCCAGAAATCAATTCTCTTCAATTAATACTTATTGGGTACTATGTGTCAAGTCCTAAAACCGGCCCTACAAACCTAATGTTTTAAGAACTATGAAACATTAGAAGAGATAGTTCACTCTAAATTCTCTAATAGAGATACACATAAAATGCTACCACCAAACCTAGCATGGTGCCAGTAATCTCAGCACCCAGGAGGCTGAGGCAGGAGAATCCTTGCAGCAAGGCCAGCCTGGACTATACAGTGAGAACTTATCTTAAAAACAAACAAACAGAACAACGCATCGTCAGAAAGGGTAAGAATTTTGCAAAACATGAGGTCCTGGAAAGCTACAGGTAGGAGATATGCAGCTGAGTCTTGAGAGATCACAAGAGTTTGTCAGGCTCTTAGGGTGATAACGTTAACAGATCGAGGCGAGGCTGATGCCACAGCAAAGAGAAAATGTGCAAGAGCAAGCCTTTCTGATTTTCTGCTTCAATCTCTCCCTTGATGCGTGATAGAAAAATCTGATCGATACAGCAAGGGGAGCCCAGGGGAGAATAGGTAGGGAGGCAGAAGGGGACTGATCCAACAGGCTGCCGGAAGGCGTGGTCTATCTTGCAGTCCGTCTCAGGTGAACTAGTTCGGAAAGTGTGAGACCGAACCAGGTCACAGGCACCAGGTCCGAGACTTACCTGCTGCCCCTCCCCCACACGGAGCCCAAGGCGAAGCCAACTCGAAATTTGCTTCTCTTCCTCAAGCTGGCGGCGTCCTAGGCCCGCCTCCCAGGGCTCCCTATTGGTAGATTCTCCCAGCCAATCTAGGAGGAGCGGAGGAGGGAGGTCCGCCCACTTGAAAGCGCAGGAGCAGAAACTAGGAGAGAGCCCGCCGGAACTAAGGCTGGAATCCGCTGGGCCGAGAGAGATGGGGTTGCAGATCACCAGGGGTCCGTTATTTGCACCTCACCTCTGTTGGAGAAGGTCCGGCTTAGCAAGAGTTCGCGGAGAGAACTTGACACTCAGTTCTTACAGAGATCTGTTAAAGGTAGAGATCTGTTGAAGGAGACCCCTCCACCCAAGAGGGGCTAAAAGAGGAGAGCCTCTCTCTGCCTTGACAGTTTGGCCTCTTTTCCATTATAACCTTCCCTTCAATTCCACACCGTCTTCTCCAGCACCACCAATGGATACTTATAAAAATGATTTTCTGTGGGTTGCTGCCGTGTCTGTGAGAAGATGGGAAGAGGATGGGGGAAGGATTGGTTATCAGAGAAGAGGAGTTGAGGAGGCAGGGCATGAGCCCAGTGTTTCCTGCATTGCCCACTGCTTTTAGGTCCCTCCAAGCGCCTGGGTAAGAGGGACAGGGTGGAAGGAGGAGTCCTATTTTCACAGAATACAGAGGGAAGGAGTGCAGAGGGAAGATAAAATCCAGGAGTTAGTCAACAAGAGTATCCCAGCTGTCAGAAGAAAATGACTTGTAGCCTGGGAGGTATTATGGCAGGTGGAATAGGACAAAGACATAGATGCGAAGCTTTGGAAGTGTCTTCTTGGCTGCTGGCCTGCAGCCTCTGAATTTTCTAGGACCATAGGTGATCCTTCCAAATCCTAAGGATTTTCCTCATCTCCCACTTCCCTTCTTGCCTTCCAGCTGGACACACTCATTCCTAAAATATGCAGATGAAAGCTATGGTAACCATGGAGACAGGTTAGGTGGCAAGGAGAGGCAGAGACAGTGAGAGGACAAGGACAAATAGGAAGGGAGAAGGCATAGGGACGATTCGTACAGGGTCCTCGAATAGGATAACAGGAATTAATCCAAACAAGAGACAGCTAAGAGAGGCAATGGGAGAGGCTGTGTAACAAGGTTCGCTTATCTCCCTTTTCCTTCCCTTCCCTCGCCCTCCCATGGGAAAGAGACACCTGGGAATGCCCCTTGGCCTGTTTAAAAATGCCAGAGGATACTTACCTTCTTCACATTTATCTACAAGGTCTAAATGAGGGAACCCAGGTCCAAGTTTCTCTGTGATGTGTATGTATTCTGTTCTGGGAAAGGGGGGTGGGTGGGGATGTATTGCTGTATCTGACTCCAGCTGGACCGTGCTTTCCCTGATACCTAAATTACAAGCAGGCAGCCAGCTCTCCCGCCTCTCGCACAGTGTGGACACTGATGTGGATCCCAATCCAATCGCCTCTCCACACCCCTTGGCACAGTGTGCCACAGGCCGTGTGTGGCAGTCAGGTCTGGCACACAGGAACGCATAAATGCACCAAGTGCCCGGAATGGAGGTCTGCGGGAGCTCAGTGAAGAATCTGGATGTTCCCTGTGTGGGTCGCCAAGGAGTTCCCTAAGGAACGCCTAGGTTTGTTGGGACTGAGGGGAGGTCAGCTGAGAAAAGGGAAGGCAGGATTGTATCCTCTAGGTATTTCAGGGTTTCTGTGTGCTTTGGTGGGGAGCGGTTTGGTGCCTGACGCCCCCACCCGCAGAGGCTGGGCTATAAATAGCACAACAGAGCTCCGCCTCCCCCCCCCCCAGCTTCTCTCCTCCCGAGCCGGCGCTGTGCCCGGGGCGCACCGGGAGGAGGGACCAGGATCCGGTGCCCGGGCGCTGATACTGACACCAAGGGAATCTGGTTGCCCCCCCCAAGCCATGTGGA
The DNA here is from genome assembly GCF_000276665.1 of Chinchilla lanigera. Taxonomy (NCBI): domain Eukaryota; kingdom Metazoa; phylum Chordata; class Mammalia; order Rodentia; family Chinchillidae; genus Chinchilla; species Chinchilla lanigera. Next base: position 131,847 of record NW_004955568.1, read on the forward strand.
CCCCCAGGACTCTGGCTCCTCCACCCCGGCTGTCCCATGACCCCGGCCTCAATCCTGGTCAGGCAGAGATTCTGCGGATGTTCAGGTATATCTATTTGGGTGCACAGCCTGGGAGGGGAACGAGCAGGGAGTGATGGGGCACATAACAGAGGGGGAAAAAAATTCCTTCACCGCTTTTGGGTTCCAAACGCAAGTTGCTTCCTTCCCCCTATTCAATTTTTGGGGTTGTAGCAACCTAAAAGCGGTTAGAAATGGAAATGTATGTGTGACTGTAGGGTGCATGTGTGTGGGTGGTTGATGTTCAGCATCCTAGAAAGGGGGATTCCAAGTGTGGTTAAGAAAAGGGGGATGCTGGAAAGGTCTGATAAGCCGTGGGGTGAGGGTGGGGGTGCGAGTCCTGCGCGTGCACGTACGTATTTGCACGCGCACTCATCCTTTAGTGCGGGCGCACCCTTCCCACCTCTTTCGGCATGCGCTGGGGGGAAGGGGTGGCTCAAAGGCAGGAGGAGTTAGAGGAAGGACTGTGCGCAGTGGAGATCTCCCTCGTCCCACTCCGGGTGCCTCCTGCCTCAGTTTCCCTGCGGAATCCGTCAATGAGATCTCTCTCTTTCTCGCAGGGATAGGCTTCACCTCTGAGATCTCAGGCCTCTGCCAGTCACTGCTCCCAGACCCTTAGCCACCCTCGGCAGGTCCCAGTCCCTGCTCGATCGGTGCTCTCCACCCAGCCGCAGCTATGCTGCACACCGAGGGCCACGCTCTTCTTCGGGCTGTGGGTCAGGGTAAGCTACGCTTGGCCCGTTTGCTTCTGGAGGGAGGAGCCTACGTGAATGAGGGTGATGCACAGGGGGAGACTGCACTAATGGCAGCCTGTCGGGCCCGATACGACGACCCCCAGAACAAGGCGCGCATGGTACGCTACCTCCTGGAGCAAGGCGCGGACCCCAACATCGCAGACCGCCTGGGGCGCACGGCGCTCATGCACGCTTGCGCCGGGGGTGGGGGCGCCGCAGTGGCCTCGCTGCTCCTTGCCCACGGCGCAGACCCCTCAGTCCGAGATCACGCAGGCGCCTCGGCACTTGTCCACGCCCTGGACCGCGGGGACCGCGAGACCCTCGCCACGTTGCTGGATGCCTGCAAGGCCAAGGGCACGGAGGTCATCATCATAACCACCGATACCTCGCCCTCAGGCACCAAGAAGACCCGTCAGTATCTCAATTCCCCACCATCCCCGGGGGTAGAGGACCCTGCTCCTGCTCCTTCTAGCCCGGGGATCTGCACGTCGCCTTCAGAGATCCAGTTGCAGAGTGCAGGAGGAGGACGACGACTGTTGTCCCCTCGCGCCCAGGAAGAGGAGGAGAAGCGGGACGTGTTTGAATTCCCTCTTCCTAAGCCCCCTGATGATCCCTCCCCTTCTGAGCCTCTCCCCAAACCACCTCGACACCCCCCTAAACCACTCAAAAGGCTCAACTCCGAGCCCTGGGGCCTAGTGGCTCCTCCTCAACCGGTTCCTCCTGCAGAAGGGAGGCCGGGGATCGAGCGCTTGACCACCGAATTCAACGGCCTGACCCTGACGGGGCGACCCCGTCTTTCCCGACGTCACAGCACCGAAGGGCCGGAGGATCCGCCCCCATGGGCGGAGAAAGTGACTGGTGGGGGTCCCCTCTCGCGCCGGAACACTGCGCCCGAGGCTCAGGAGTCTGGTCCCCCTTCTGGGCTAAGGCAAAAACTGAGCCGGATGGAGCCGGTGGAGATGGACACCCCCGGACATCTTTGCCCAGACTCGCCCGAGTCCAGCCGCCTATCTCTGGAGCGTCGCCGGTACAGCGCCTCCCCGCTGATCCTCCCTCCAGCCGGCTCGGCTCCCTCCCCGCGCCAGTCTCAGGAAAGCCTGCCGGGAGCTGTCTCTCCTCTGAGTGGACGCAGGCGGAGTCCCGGGCTGCTGGAGCGGAGGGGCTCGGGGACGTTGCTTCTGGACCACATCTCGCAAACGCGGCCGGGTTTCCTGCCCCCGCTCAACATCAGCCCCCACCCTCCGATTCCTGACATTCGCCCCCAACCCGGAGGTCGGGCGCCTTCACTGCCCGCTCCTCCCCACGCCGGGGTGCCGGGCTCTCCCAGGACCAAGCGCAAGTTGGTGAGGCGCCACTCCATGCAGACTGAGCAGATCCGACTTCTAGGGGGCTTCCAGAGTCTAGGCGGGCCAGGGGAACCAGGGCGCTGAGAGAAACGGAAAGAGCCCAGCAGAGATCAGGACTTTGATGGGATAGGTGGGAGAACGAGCTTATATTCATATCACGGACATAGGGGTCTCTTGCATGTGCTCATGGCACGGTGCACGCACACAGGGGTAAACGTGTCCACAAGCACAGTAGACTTACTAGAGAGGAAGAGCAAGTACAGGACTCTGTTTGTGGTATACAGACACAAGTATTCATGCCCTGGTCATTTAACATGCATGTGGGATTACTTGTGTACCCACAGGCACAGTGCACCAGTAAACTCACAGAACTTGTGCTAGAGTCCCAAACTCACTGACACTATGGGGTACTCTCTTGTGTCTATGGCCCCCCTGCAGAAGCAGTCCCTTGCTTTCCATGTACGCCCTACAACACAGCCTATCATGATTTTGCACACTCTACTTTGTTTTCATGAATGTCCCACCCATTCTACAGGTCTTGTTCCTCTCCCCAGGCCTGGCTCTTTTTTCCCCACCCTGCTTTGAGCCCTTACCACTTTTCCGGACATCTTCACTCTCCCAGGGGGTCCTGCAGCACTCCCAGCCTCAGTCCTGCTGCCGCCCTTCTTGCTTTTTATTCTCTCTGTGTTCCTCCAAACACTACAACTGGTTGTCTCCTTTTCGTAGAGGGTGGGTCATGGGCTCTAAGCTGCTCTTCTGTCTGTTTGAGCTTATGAACACCCCCACAGGTACAAGTGGGGAGTAACCCTAAATCACTCCTCTCTCCACTTGACATATCAAATAAATGTGTTCAGAAGCCTCTGTTTTGTCACTTCTGCCTGGAGGTGTGGGGTGTGGGGAGCAAAGAATGGGGCACGAGGATACTGACAGCTACCGTGATCTAAGGGGATAGACATTACACCTACTGTACCTTCTTTCCGGGATACCAACTGATCAACTGGTTGGAGAAAAAAATCCAACTACCCTGTGTCCTGAAGGCTTTAAGGCATGTGACAGGGTTTAATTTCCTCCAGTCTCCCCTATGCCCACCCTTACTTTTAAAGATTCCTGGAGAGTCCCACCCTCCACCATCTCTGTAGATTAAATGTCCCTCTTTCAAGCTTCCTATTTCCTTTTTTGCTTGTTTGTTTGTTTTTTGGTTTTTTTCCGGTACCGGGAACTGAACTCACGACCTCGAGCTTGCCAGGCAGTCGTTGTGCTACCGAGCTAAATCCCCAGCTCCAAACTTCCTATTTCTTAACTACTCCGTTTTAGGGTCTAGTTTTCATTTCACCTGGTGCATTTCATCTATTCTTCTGTTTCTCACCTCACATTTATCACCCCATCTTTGATTTTTGAGCTGCTGTGGGAGTGATGAGGGCAATTAGTATAACTTAAATAGCCTGGGTGTGGTGGTGCTTGCCTATGATCCCAGTATTCTGGAGGCTGAGGCAGGAGGATCGCTGGAAGTTGGAGGCCAGCCTGGTCTATACAGTGTATTCAAGGCCAGCCTAAACTACACATGAAACCCTGTCTCAAAAAACAAAACAACCAACAAACAAACTTTACCTAAATAAAAATAGCTCAACAGTCAACTGACAAAGGGTGTGTAATATGTGTGCATGCATGCCCATGTGTGTGCTAATCAGAGGAACCCAGTTTGGCAAGTTCTATAAACAAAGTTACCTTTTTAAATCTGCTCCTTGAATTTTTCACTTTGCTGGTTTTCTGCATATATTCTAGCTCTTTCTCATTTTAATGAAATAAAGGGAGCCATTAATGCTCCTCTCTCTTACTTCATTCTTTAGAATAGATGAAGTCAGAAAATTACCCAATAATGTGGCATAGTGAAAAGATGAAAATATTGGAAATCAGAGCACCTATATGTACACACACACACACACTGGGTAATCTATTTAATTTTGGGCAAGGTAGCCTGAGCATCAGTTTCCTTATTCATAAAATATAAAATCTGATTCGTGACTGTGATTGTTAAATAAGACAATGCACCAAGATATATTGCATAGTATATGCTCATCAAATATGAGTATCTTTCCCTGCTTTAGCTCTACCACCGATTGCCATGTGAGCCTAGACAAGTCTCATAACTTCTCTGAGGCAGTTTCCTCATCTACTTATATAAAATAAAGTGGCTGGACAAATCATCGCTCTGTCTACAATTCTCTCCAGCCCTGCGTCCAAGGCCGTTTTTCTTCAAGCCCCTCCCCAGGGCCTGCTCGGCTTTCCACTGCTAGCCACAGATCTCTCAAAGATGATGCCCTGAAGCTGCGCTGCCCCTTACGGAAGCCAACGCCTTTTCTGCTCCGGATTGGTTCTCCGAACCGCCACCTTTTTCTATAATTAGCCTATGGTGGCCCGGGAGCCCGCCCCTTCCCGCCCTCTCACTGGTGATTGGCATCGGGCCCCTGCTCGTCCCCGCCCCCTCTTGACTGACGGCGAGGCCCCGGCGCCGCCCTCAGTCCGCGGGCGCTGGCTGACGCGGGTGGCTGGGACCGTTAGCTCGCCAGGCTGGCAGGCTCCCGGCCCTACTCCGCCGGCGGCCGGGATGGAGACGATGCGAGCTCAGCGGCTGCAGCCCGGAGTGGGCACCGGCGGGAGGGGCACTCTTCGGGCGCTGCGGCCCGGGGTGACGGGGGCCG
>NW_004955568.1:136782-169420 GCF_000276665.1 Chinchilla lanigera
CCGCCGCTGCTCCTGTCCGGGGCCCCGGGGCTGTCCCTGCCCCCTGGCGCCGCGGGCAGCCCCGCTGTGCTGCGCGAGGCGGTGGAGGCCGTGGTCAGGAGCTTCGCCAAGCACACGCAGGGCTATGGCCGAGGTGAGTCTGAGGTCTGGCTCCCGCGGACACCCTCTGAAAGGAGCCTCGCTCCCATAAGTCCTCGAGCGCCTTCCTGGCGTGCAGCCCTCACATGCATTTCCTTTTGGGGAGTTTTCCTTTTGGGCTGCACACACGCACAGACGCACACGCTCTTACACACGGTTAAGCTTCCCATTCTCTCCCCTTCATTGAGTTATTAATATATTCTCCAGGGATCCTTTTTTCCCCCCCAAATACAGTCCTTTTTTCTTCCAACCTATTCATGTAGCTACTAGTGACCTGGCATCTCTGCCTTTGAGAACCGGTCCCTATTGTGTGGGATCCTGCCATTATCTCAGATTCAAGACCTCTCTCATCCAGGCCCTCTCAATCTTTCCTTTCTGATCTCGGCAATTCCTAGACTCCCCCTTTTAAAAGTTTTTCTCTGTCCTTAACCTTGACTTAATTCTTTACTTATCTTCACTTTCAGATTTCCAGTGCAGCTTCAGATTTGCTAGGGAATTAAGTAGCGCGTACACAAGTCACTCATAATTGTGCCCAAATCTGGACCCATACCACTGAGCCCACACTAACTTCCTGTGACTCAGTACCTTGCTTTGGTGTCTTTTTAGTATGGAGCCTCACAACTCGTCTCTCTATCTGTCTGGCTGTATTTTCCTGGCCCCTACCCAGGAACTGAGGATAAATCCCAAGCTTTGGCTCTCTCAATGTTAAAATTCTGTGGAAATGAGCCAGGTAGAAACCCTTTTTCAGTTAGAAATCTTCAGTTGAAAAATGCCTGCTTTCAAAAAAAGATGTCCAGTTTCTGGGAAGGGGAATGTGAGGATTTTTTTGTTGTTATTTTTGTTTAAACAGTGTAGAATTTCCTGTCTGAGTTCTAGTAAACTAGTTTATGTAACAAGGACTATATAGTGAAGGGTGTGGAATTTAGAATTTAAGTCTGGAATTTCCAAGACATCACTTCTGTTCTGTTCTGCTTGATCCAGAAGTAACTATAGCTTTAACTTTATAGTTTAATACAGAGAAAAGTTGCGGAGCTTTCTCTGTAAAGGTTTTTTTTTTTTTTTTTTTTTTTTTTGAGAAAGTGTAATGAAAAAGCTTTAGAGATCTCTGTCACATGCCCAGTCTGTCTTTCAGGAGGGACTTAGTCTTACTGAGCTTGAGCTTCCTCAAGGGTTATGATGTAAATTAATTGAGATATTGTAGCTGACATAGAATTAGTACTTTTAAATGATTATTATAATCTCAGTTTTGTTGGTTCATACTTCTCTAAAAAGAACATGTCTCATGTTCTTCACTCTTAAATTCTGATGGTGTAAATTCAAAGATTCCAATAAAAACAGATTTATAGACCCATTTTGCTGTGTACCTACTCATTAATTTACCATTAGTTTCCCTTCTTTCCCCCTGCCCCTTTTTGAGGCAGAGCTGTGTGAAGTTACTAAATTAATTGCCTAGCCTGGGCTGGAATTTGTGATCCTCCTGCCTCAGTTTCCCAGAGTGCTAGAGTGCTTGGATTACAGTGCACCACAAAGTAAAGCTTTTCCTTCATTCTTCAGTTTAAACTCTGGAGGCATTCTTCAGGGTGCTGAGAATACAAATGGATATGATTTTGAAATTCTTCCTGAACAAATAGTTATTTGTCAGTTTAATTCAAAGTTGTTTTTTTTTTTTTTGTACCAGGAATCGAACTCATGACCTTGTGTTTGCCAGGCAGGCGCTGTGCCACTGAGCTATATCCCTGGCTAACTGAAAGATTTAACAAGGCTACTGATGGACAGCCTGTCAACCTCAACCTTTAAGTCAAGACCAAGGGAAAGTCTTTACCTCCGGGCATAGTAGTGGCTAGGAGTGGGTAACCCTAAATCTGAATTCTTCCTCTTGGAAGCTTATAGGCATTTGTTAAAGTTATAGAGGAATACTCTTTTTCTTGTCTGTGTTAACCTGGAGAGCCTCTGGTTTGGCTTCTAAACCTGGTACTTTGGAAAAGCTTCCATTTCCTTAGAAAGAATGAAGGAACAAAAGGACTGTGCTGACAAAGAGCAATCAGTGGAGCTTCAGATGCTGCGTTTCTCTCCCACATCCTCCCCACCTCCCATCACAGTCCTCATTATTCTTGAGTTTCTCATTTCCAGTCTGGGTGTCCAGCCAGTACTTTAAGAGACTTTGGCAGATAGTCCAGCTTCAGGCAAGCAGAATCTCTGCTGATTTGGCTCAGGAGTTCTTCACCACATGGAACCACTTATTCTGCTTCGATTAATAGGCAAAGCTGCCGTTGGCAGTACCCATATACTCATGACTGATGGCATGGTGTTTGGGGGATGGCTCTTTTCCCCTGAGTATAATTTACTTTGGTCTCTGTCCAGATCATTGCCTGATAAGGCAATGCTTGACACATAAACTTTGCTTCACATCCTTCATCTTCTTCTCAACTACTACAAATTTACCTTTTCCAGTATAGCCTTTAAATTTACCTTTACTTGTGTTGGATACCAAAAAACAAAACAAAACACAGTAACATGCCACTTCTATTATTTCACCTGTTTGTCCTTTATCTCTTCCTACCCCCACTGCCCAAGGAATATGTAGCTCAGTGTGCCTTTGGGTCTTAATGAATTTATACTATATAGGATTTGGAACCAGCAGACTGGTCAGAGTGGCTGTGTGATCTTGGGCAGATTAGTTAATCTGCCTGTGCTTCATATGTTCCATTTATTAACTTAACAAATATTTATTGATTGCCAGATGCAGTGATAAACAAGGCAGATATTTAGTCCTGTCTTGATGGAGCCCACAGTCTGTCTTACAGAGCATGTGTGAAAATTAATGGTGCAACAAAGTAAAATAATAGTACAAGAGAAAGCTGTTTGGCTTTGAATCCAAATGAATATTCTTTCTAAATCCTGGTTCTGCCATGTGTGTCTTGTTCCTCAACTGTTTACCTTTTATAAAATGGATATTATAGTACCTGTCTTGATAGTTTTGTGTGCATTAAATAAGATAATGAGTGTAAAGCACACAGCACATAGTACTCAATGAGCAGCTGTTATTATACATTTGGTAGTGCTTTGAAAACTGCACATATAATAGATACTGTTAATGTTGCCATTTCTTTTGCCCCTTTTTCCCACATGGCAAACAGTCACTTCTCATGTTTGACATCTAGCCATCCCTAAACTGGTGTAATTGAGCAAGTCTCTTTCCTTGCTTTATAACTGATAACATTTCCTGCTTCAAACCTGTTTTTTGGGGGTTTTTTTGGCTTTTTTTTCCAGTACCGGGAAACGAACTCATGACCGTGTGCTTGCCAGACAGGCGCTGTGCTGCTGAGCTAAATCCCCAAGCCCTCAAACCTGTTTTTTAATCTTTGCTCTCCTTTTGTGTTACAGTATGGCTATGTGATTGGAGGTTCTGCCCAGCTACTCCACTAGTTTGAATAAATGAATCTTGAATATTTTCTGTTTTGTTATTCCTTTTCCTCACTAGCACAGACAGATTCTTTTCCTATAAGTGATTGGAGTTAATCTGATTAGTCTGAATATTTCCAATTTTTAGAAATGTTGGCTTAATCTTCATATTAGTTCCTTGTGGCTTCTGTAATAAATTATCATAAACTTGACATCTTAAAACAACAGGGATGTATCCTCCCACTGCTCTAAAGGCCAGAAATCTGAAACCAGTGCTGCTGGGCTAAAAACCAAGGTATTGGCAAGGTTGTGCTTCCTTCCAGAAATTCTGGGGAAGAATCTGTTCCTTGATACTTGCATTCCTTGACTTGCGATAGCATCTCTCCTCTCTGCTTGTGTGGTAGGGGTCTTTGCTTCCTCTTTGTTTTATCAGATCTGAGCTCCCTCCCGTACAGATAACCTAGGATAATCTGCCTATTTCAGATTCCTTAATTTAAACACAACTGTGAAGTCTTTGTCAAATAAGGTAACACTGACAAATTCCAAGGATTAGATATGACCATCTAGACAGGGGTCATTGTAAAGTTTACCATAGTCCTCTACTAAAATTACTGTTACTTCATATCACTCTCTTCCAAAGAGAATGTGCACTATAGGCTCTTCATGGGTGCCTTTAAGAAACTGAAATATCAGGTAAAATATTGTTAACCAATTTCCCTATTTTCCGTAATAACTTTAATTAAGCTGGTTCAGCCTATTCTAACAAACCTATGTTATCAAAGAGAGCCCTTGGGGCTGGGGATTTAGCTCAGCGGCAAAGCGCCTGCCTGGCAAGCGCAAGGTCGTGAGTTCGGTTCCCGGTACCGGAGAAAAACCAAAAAAAAAAAAAAAAAGAAAAAAAAGAGAGCCCTTTTACTCACCTCTCAATTTCTTTCTTTCTTTCTTTTTTAGATGTGGTCTCTCACTATGTACTTCAGTCTGGCCTTGAACTCACATCAGTTCTCCGGCTCAGCCTCCCAAGTGCTGGGATTACAAGCATGTGCTGGGGTTCTTTCATTATTCTTGTGATGTAATTTTTTCCTGTAGTTTCATTTGTTAATTTTTGTTTTTGTTTTTTGGTGCTGGGGATTGAACCCAAGGCTTTAAGCATGCTAACTATATGCTTTACCACTAAGATACACTCTTAGCCTCCATGTGTTATTTAACATATCAAACATTTCTGTTAAAGGATTTGTAGTGGAATAGGATTCCACTAAATATTCTTCTAACAGTAAAGACCAAAGTATTCTCTTTTGGGTTGTTATTCAACATCATGGTATTAGCACTTTCTTGTTCCTTTCAGCCCAGCATCTGTCAGTGATTTTCAGAAAGCAATTATATCTGTCAAATGTGCATGCCTTCCACCTCAGTCATCTTTAATTATCTTTATGCGAATCACTGTATCCATGGTTCCTTTCTGAAAATCTGATTTAAAAAACAATGGGTACCCATGCCCCTATATGTACATATAATTGTATTTAACAGTTTGGAGGCAGATTGTTAACCCTCATGAAGCCCAACCATGGATTAGACATTAGTCCCTGAATTAAGTTTTCTGGATTTGAAAGAACATTGGCTTCAGGATATTCAGATTAATCCCCCCAGGTCTGTCATGGCTGTGTGACCTTAAGCGAGTCATCTGCCCTTTCTTAGTATAAGATGATGTCTGAAATTCCCTCCAGCAGTAAAAGTTCTTCTATTTCCATTTTAAAATGCAGATCACAATTAATTGCTTTTCTCTTGACCTGGTTTCTCATTTCACACTCATATTTCTGAAATAGACCCCCCCATTTTCTTTGGCTTTAACTAATTAAAAAATAATCCTAGCCTGGCATGGTGTTGCACCCCTGTAATCCTAGCACTCGCGAGGCTGAGGCAGGAGGATCCTTGTGAGTTCAAGGCCAGCCTGGGCTACAAAATGAGTTCAAGACCAGTCTGAAATGCATAGTGAGACCCTGTCTCAAAAAGACAAAAAAAAAAAAAAATCCTATGCTTTGTGCCAAGAGGCATTTAACTGAATACTAACTGGACATATGCTGTTTAATAGGACCATCCCAATTATGGTGCTGTCCTCCCCTTCTCCTTTATTTCACTGTTCTCCCTGTTGTTTGCGTGTCAGGAGAGCTGTCACCCAGTGCATTGTGCCAAATCATCTCAAAGAGGGAACTGGAGCCGAAAAGATCTCAATGGAAAGAACAGAGATGGCTAAACTTCGTGGGCAGTAGTGACCTTTGAAGAATCCTTGCCAAAACCAAGGGTGGGAAAGAGTGTTTCCTTTTCATGCTGTCTTTCAGTAGAAGAATGAACAGTCTAAAAAGTCAGCTAAATACAGAGCATTAGAAAAGAGCTTATGCTGCTTTTCAAACTCTGGCTTGGTATATGAGGTCCTGTTTTAGTTACAGAGCAGATGAGATAACTTGTTGTTAGCCACTAGATTTTGAACACCTTGCTGACAGGGACTGTGTGTTATTCTTTGCACCCCTAATGACTGCAATAGTGGTCTGGACCTATTGAGTGCTCAAATTTTGGCTTAATGAAAATGCACTAATCGGATCTCTTGCTTTGGTGAGCATAACTGACTGACAATCTCAGCTGCTGCCCTTGTAGATTAATCACCCCTTATATACTGAGGCCACACTTGGTGTACATTGCCACCACAGTGACTAAGCACAGAGGGGATAGCAATGCCTGTATATCGTGGTGAGATGTGGAATTTGTTTGTAATTAGGACTTCCTATTGGCTTGACCAAGCCTGAGACGCGCATCTAAGCCTCCTTCCTTCCCCCTTCCACATGTGTCAGACCTTCCCTGTGATCTGAGGTTTTCCCTGACTTCTACTTCTCCAGTAACCCTTTTGCATATCTAGCCCATCTTGGTGTCTTCTTGACAGACCTAAACTAATGTAACATGTTGTAATTAAGAGTAGGAGAGAGTTTGTGTCGCAAGATACCAGAGACCATGTGTGATAATTTCATATGATGCTTTAAAGACAGAATGTTTGGAACCTTACAGTCAAAATGATCCTTTCCAAAGGCAAACTGATCTTATCCTTTCTAAGATCCTTCAGTTGTTTCCTGTTTGTCTTAGCATAAAGCCAGTACTCTACTATGACCTAAAAGGCACACTCCGCCCTGTCCCTGTTCCTTTTGCAACCTCACATTATACTTCCCCTCACTTTCTCTTTTGTTGTAGCCACAATGGCCTTCATTTAGTCCCTTTATTCACCATAGTGGCTGATATCACAGCGTTTGTATATGCTGTTCCTTATGCTCAGACCACTATTCTCTCACCTCTTGTCTACTGAATTCCTACTCATACCTCAGCTTAGATAGCACCACTTCTCAGTAGCTTTCTTTGACCTTCTTACCTACGTCAGGTACTCCTACATATCCTGCTACCTGTTCTTCCTTTATAATATTTATCACAGTTAAACTTTTATGTATGTTTTATTTTTAAATTTTTATTTCTATTAATACATGTTTGCAGTACATGATTACACTCATCATGGGGAATTGGTACATATACATAAGTGTTTATTATTATTTTGTTACTGTCTTTCTACCTCTTTACACTGTAGGCTATATAAACAAAAGGAGCTGTGCATGTTCTTGCTCTCTATTGTAACCTAGAATCTAGCACATAGTCTGGCACAGAGTAGGTACTCAATACCTACTTGTGAAATGATTGAATACAGTATCAGGCATGGAGCTGGACTTCACCCTCCTTACAAGTAATACGTTAGCCAATTACTATTTCATAGATGCTAGTCAAGAGATCTCTGGGTCAGAGATAAAAGAACATATGATGTTCATAGCATAGCAAATAGCATAAGCATCATATGGTCCCCTTGCCTCTCAAGTCTGATGCAGAGGGCTCAGGTGGATTCTTGCCCAGGCTATGGATTACATCATAAGAGAGACACCCTGAGCTTAGGGAACCTGCCTAAGAAGGTAAGCAGTAATTTTGTAAAAAGCAGTAAGCAGGCTTCATCTTTGTCCCAGAGGGACACGTCACCTCATCTGTCAAGGTTTCTTGCTATAAAGACAGTCCTGATTTAAGATTATTGGCTGTGGAACTAAGACTACCTGAGTTTGATACTTATCCCGCTACTTTCTAGCTGCTATAGCCTCGGACAAATTATTTAAACCCTCTTTGTCTAATTTCCTTCATCTGTAAAATGGGGATAACAAAAGTACCTGCATTATAAATTTATTTATTTATTTATTTATTTAGACACAGGTCTTGCTGTGTAGTTCAGGCTAGCCTTGAACTCACCACGTAGCCTAGGCAGACTTTAAACTTGTGGCAGTCCTCCTGCCTCAGCCTCCCAAGTACTGGCATTATACGCATGTGCCACTACACCCCACGAAGTTTATTTTCAAATGGGCAAAATACTACATACAATTCGGTACCTACATTCGATAAATGTTAGTACTTATTGTGAAAGGATATTGTCCTAGGCCAGCTGACCAACTGAGGAATAATTACGTCATTAGGTGGTGATAATGATCTGCTGACCTTGGAAACTGTGCCACCAATATTTAAATTATTTTCCTTTGGTGTCCAGGACTAATCAAAGTGTGAACTAGTAAAGAGAGAGGAGGGCATGCATACTGTGGTCTTCCTATACAATTAACGTCAGTCTGGGTTTGTTAATTTAAATGTTGTTAAATATTGACGGATATGGAGTTAAAGGACTCTTAAATGTAGGCTAAGGTTACTGGTATCACACTGAAACACAGTGCCACCTGCAGGTATTCTCCTTGCTGAACTTAACTACTTTTCTTTTAGTGAACGTGGTGGAGGCACTGCAGGAATTCTGGCAGATGAAGCAGTCTCGTGGGGCCGACTTGAAGAATGGGGCTCTGGTGGTCTATGAGATGGTTCCTTCCAACAGCCCTCCCTATGTCTGCTATGTCACCCTGCCTGGGGGAAGTTGCTTTGGGAGTTTTCAGGTAAGAGTTGTGAGGCAGCAGTAGTAAACAAGAAGCTTAGGTACCAATAAGGACTTTTTCTATTGCTTTCATCATTACTGTATATCTCTGCTGAAATTACATATTTGAGGACCTAAACCAATTCTGAGAAAATTCACTCTGGCAAGCATCTGAAGCTCAGTAGATCATGAAAGAACTTCAGTAGTGTGCTTTTCTTTCCATCTGCCAAAACTCAGACCCATTTTGAATTTGAGCAGTTATGAATGTGCTCTTGAGTAGTATATCAGACTACCAGTAGGGAATATTCACTTGCTTAGTATTTCAGCTTGCCTTGTTCTGCTCTGGCTTCTGTCCTTGCATTCTAACTGCCTGCTGTCTCTTCTTGAGGTCCTACAGCAATATTCCATGTCCCCCAGTATTGTTTCCTAGGGAGTTAATAAAGAAAGCAATGTTTGAAATAGATTACATTCTTTTTCTGTTTGTTTGTTTGCAATACTGAGGATCAAGCCCAGGGCCTTGAAAATACTAAGCAAGTGGTCTACCAGTGAACCATGTGCTCAGCCCTAGATCATGCTGTTTCTAAAGTCTTTCTGTTACTAACATTCTACAATTCTATGGAAGACTTATGATGATAAGAATAGTTGCTATTATGGGGCAGTGGGAAATTATTATGCAGTAGTGTGAATATGGTAATAAAATCTATTTTTTACATTGTAGAAAGGAAATCACCCTTCTGAAATGTCAACTTAGTCTAAATGAGAATTTAGAGAAGATAATAAGCTGGACGTGGTGGCACACACCTGTAATCCTGGCACTCCAGAAGCTGAGGCAGGAGGATTGCTGTGAGTTCGAGACCAGCCTGGGCTACAAAGTGAGCTCAAGGCCAGCCTGAACTGCATAATGAGACCCTGTCTTAAAAAAACCAAAAAAAAAAAAAAAAACAAGAGAGAGAATTTAGAGAAGATAATAGATATATGTGTTCAGATTTTCATATGGTTTATATAACCCTTAGACAAGATTAGACCTCCTTGCTTTGTGCTTCTTTAGTGCTGTGCCTTGAATCTCTCTATCACATCACTTATTATAGCTTATCATAACTGTTTGTCTCTCCAAGTGGACTAGCCTGTATAGAAGCAGAGATTGTATCTGTTTTTTTAAGTGCTGAGGTTTGAGCTGAGGTAGACACATGCTGAGTCTACTTTCTTACTCAGTATTAAATCTCTCCCACCCAATTCAGAGCCCAGCACATAGTAGGCACTTAGTATGTCTGTTGTACGAATGAGAGCTACTGAAGTTCAGCTCCTGCCTCAAAGGGAAATAGTTTGAGGATGCTTCATTTCACATCAGGTGACTAAAAGATTCTCCTCAGAACCTCAGCCGTTTCACAGAAATAAATGTATGCTCTGGATGACTAAATGTTCATGCCTTCTCTTATTAGAGAATAAGATTTTTCCTTCTTTCTCTCACCTCATCACAGTGTTCAATGATAGTCTGGTAATTTTATGATGGTGCTCATAATTGACCCATTATAGTCATTTGATTTATTTCCTGAAAGAGTAGAATTATCTGTCTTGGCCTCTGCTAGCTTATGTATCTTATACCCACTTTGTTTTTTGTTTTTTTTTTTTTTTTAAATTTTAAAGAGTAAAAGAAGGATAACATAGTAATGGGGGGCTTACCAAATTACAGACAAAGTGGTAGGAAATTATCAATGGTTATTGTTTTACATATTGTTATCTACAAGATAGTTTCTCAGGAAAACAAATAGACAAATAATAGTGAGTTACAAACAAAAGAGGTAGGAGATTATCAATAGTTGTACTATACTTTGGTATCTTCAAAGTGGCTTCTAAAGAAAATAAATAGAGCTATACATGAGTGACCTATTGAATAGTCATTAGCTATTCTCAATGGTTGTTGTAGGAAACACATAATAATAAACATGCATCCATTTACGAAATAGAATAGGAACAATACAGACATTACAGAGTTATGGACAGATTAGTAAGAAAATATCAATGGCTGCTGTCATACATGGTGGTATCTTCAAAGTGGTTTCTCAGGAAGACAGAGATACGCAAGAAGGATCTAACAAGTAGTTATAGCCTAAGGGTTGTCAAATATAGCATATTACTTCCTCACCAGTGACTCCTGTCACTGAGGTGTGATGGCTGGAAGGAAGGCCAGGATTGAAAAGAAGGACCAAGAGACTTGCACCTGTGTCTAGCAACAGGCTGTTTTCTTGTTCCTCCATAGTCATGATTACCCAGAGCTCCTCCATGGGGATGATGGTCTGGCCAGAGGGAGAAGGCAGAGTATGCCCCGGGCCCTCATTCCTGTTGGACTAACTGGTAGGATGGGTCTGATCTCTGGGGCCTCCGCTTCAGAGGGCAGACTGATCTCCAGTGGTCACCTTTGCATTCAGGGCATGGCCCATGGGGCCTCTTAGTGCAGTTCCTCTTGAGGTGGCCTGGCTTTTAACAGTGATAGCAGATGAATGCAGTCCTCGAGTTCTTCTTGGGGCCCCGGGAATCAGACTTGGGGTCTGTTTCTCTTAGTGCTATAGCAAAAGCAGCTGCTTTTTCTCAGTCTCTTTGTTTTCTCTCCTTGGCCTCTTCCTTGTCATGGCTATAGAATAATGAGGAGGCAATTCTTACTAACATCTCAAGTGAGCCTTCTGGGGCAAAAGCCATTCTTTGTAGCTTTTTTTCTCCAACCTCCCGTCGCATTGGGACCCCACGACCAGTTAGTTAGTGTCTTCTCCCCAACTGTCAGCACAGGCAGCAGGAATCTTGCTGCAGACCTCTCCGGGGCTCCACCACAGTCTGTACTGACAGGGGAAGAATGGCTTCTAGGGAGTCTCCCCAGGTATTTTGCAAGGTCCTCCTGGTTTACAGCTTCCGAACGGCTCTCATGACCCCAGTCCACAGGACCTCTGACTCCTCAGGCTTAGTCTGTATTCTCATGTTCTCCGAGTCCTTGTTCAGCAGCTGCTCCTCCACTGACTGTGGACCTTTCTGGCTTTCAACGGCAGAAACAAGAGTGACCCGTTGTGTGCCATGTATTCCCAGGGGTTTCTCCATGTTTGAATGATTTACTCACATCCGTGGGTGGGCATCTGCAGCCAGTGCATGGTGGGCAAATTGTGTCATTGTTTCTCTGTGTCATGGTAGTTCTCAATTGAGTGGCAGCACCCGGCTTGAGGGCTGGCACGCGACAGCGCTCCCTGCGTGTGGCTTCCCGTGTGCTGGAACCCCTCCTCCCAGGCTCCTACTAGGCTGGAGGCCGACCCAAGGGCCAGCGCTCCCTGCCCCATGGGTCCCGGGCACTGGGGGCCCTCCTTCCATGTGCCTGCGAGGCAGGGAGCCGGCCTGAAGCCCAAGGGTCCCCGCCGCGCAGCTTCCTGTGCACTGGAGCCCCTCCTCCCGGGCACCTGCTAGGCTGGGGGCCGGCCCGAGGGTCAGCGCTCCCCTTATACCCACTTTGGCAAGTGAATTTTTTCTTGGTGGTTTTTTTCACATGTGACTTTTTCAGAAATAGCACTATAGAGTGGATAGCAGACTAGCAATAGAGAAGTAGAAACAGAGAAACTAAAGAAGCAAAAGGCTGAGTATGGTGGCACATGCCTGGAATCACAGCACTTGAGAGGCTGAAGCAGGAGTATCACTGTGAGTTTGAGGCCAACCTGGGCTACATAGTGAGTTCAAGGTCAGCATGAACCACATAGCAAGACCCTGTCTCAAAAAACAAAACAAAACAAACAAAAGGACTTAGGGTTAATATGTCAAGTTCAAAAAAATAAAAAGAAAGAAAGAAAAAAAGAAAAGAAGAAAGAAAATGTCAAGCTCCAAGTGCTGTCTCTGAGAGAACTGTAAGCTAAAGTAAATTAGGTATTATTGATAGTGAGGATGGTTAAATAGTGTAATATATCCTATACTTTTTGAAATTACAGTATGACTTTCTTCCTTTCCTCTAGACACAATCAAAAGTGACAAAGAGCACAGAGGCCTTTGAAGCAGCCAGTGATGAGGAATTATAAAGGAATGCTTGGTGACCAGGGATTTTAAGTTGAATGATTTAAAACACTGAAAATCAGTCTTGCCCTATGACATCTATGTCAGATACAAAGTGAAGACATGCGTTGTATTTTAATTTTTTTCTTGCTTTTCTCATGTCAGCTTTCCTTCCCTCTTCTTTTTGCTTCCACTGAAGGGGGCAGGGAAGACTATAAATTTCTTCTTCAGACTTAGACCCTGTTGAGGGAGAGCTGCTTTGGCTCACTGCATTATTTGGTAAATTGCCTGTTCACAGCTAAAAGTAAAGGCTAAGATCCAGAGGGTGCTTCTGATGGAGACCAGAGGCCTCCTCTGCAGAAGCAGCCTAAACATAGCTTTGTTCAAGTCTTGGGTTATGTAGAGAAATCCAAAGAAAACCTTGCCTGTCTGCAGAACAAGAGAACAAGATACAGATTTCCAGCAAGCTGGCCAGAATCTGGCTTTTGAGTAATTAATTCTGTTGACAGTTTAAACAGAGGTATTTTTCATGTCCAGTGGTTATGTGCTGACTTCAGCAGCCCTCCTTATTCTGTATTCAATTTGGCATAGGAGCTGTAGCTGTCTCCAGTTCCTTAATGACTTCAGGATGTTGAATCAAGACTGTTTCCACAAACCCCAACCATTGTACAATAAAAACTTTTCAAAGTGTGTTAAACATAACTGATATATTCAAAAAGTGTCCAAATACCTTCTATCACAAGTGTTTCCCTTCCACTGTTCCTGCCTCTCTCTCAGACACACATCTACACATACTCTCACTCTTTCCCTCCCCAGTTTTGCCCCACAAAAGCCGAGGCCCGGAGGAGTGCAGCAAAGATTGCTCTAATGAATTCTGTGTTCAATGAACATCCTTCCCGAAGAATCACTGACGAGTTCATCGAGAAGAGTGTCTCTGAGGCCCTGGCATCTTTCAATGTAAGTAACTTGGAGGTGGAAGGAGGGAGAGTGAAGGGTGGGAGGACTGGCTGCAGAGCATGAGCGCTTACTTCCTTTTTTGTCTACATCTCTGTTCTTTCTGTTTATTCTGTCAGTTTTCTGCATCATGTGTGCCACATTTCAAGTCTTTAATTTTATAATTCTTTCAGTCTCTAATTCTGTAACTGGGTTTTATATGTTTTTTGTTGTTTTGTCTCTTTGATTGTGGTTTTTTTTTTTCTTTTCTTTAATTGTGTTTCTTTGGTGTCCACACACCTTTAATTCAAGATTTATGGTATTTTAGAGCTATCCAGAAATTCAAGTCATTGAGCTTCAATTTTGCTTTTTTTAAATTTTAAAAATAAAATGAGGAAAACATTAACAGACAGACAACCATTTACAGAAGAACAATACAAACAATACAGAGTTACAAACATAGTGGTAGGAAATTAACAATGCTTGTTGTATTACATATTAATATCTTCAAAGTGGTTTCTCACAATTTTGCTTTTGGTAATTTTGGTTTAAAACTTTAGTCTCTTAGTGTTCTTTTAAAATGTAATTAATTAACTAATCAATTAATTACTTTTAAATTTAATTTTTATTTATTTTTGCAGTACTGGAGATTGAACCAGGGCCTTACCCCCCTTTTTGAGACAGGGTCTCACTAAGTTGCCAAATTGTCCAAGCTGTGCTTAAACTTGTGATCCTCCTGCCTCAGCCTGTCAAAGTGCTGGGACTGCAGACATGTACCACCATGCCCAGATATGACATTTAGTTTTCTGTGTCTGACTTATTTTGCTTAACATTATGGTCTCACATTCCATCCATTTTCCTGCAAATGGCATGATTTCATTCTTCTTTGTTGCTGAATATATAGATATAGGTATAGATAAAGACATAGATATAATTTTTTAAATGCTATAAAGAAAAGAGGTTTATTGACTCGGGATTACAGTCCAAGGTGAAGGGGCCCACATCTGATATCTTTCTTGCCAGTGAGGTGGCTTAGGGAATCACATGGTGAGAGAGGGAGCTCATAAGAGCTGGATTGTTGTTTTTTTTGTGTGTTTGTTTGATTGATTGATGTTTGTTTCTCTTTTGCAGTGCTGCATTCTTCCACTGAGCTACATCCCTAGCTTTCTTTTTTTTTTTTTTTTTATCTTTTTGAGACAGGGTCTCTAAGTCACTAAGTTGCTTAGGCTGGATTCAAACTTGGGATCCTTCTGCCTCAGGTGTGTACCACGTGTGTGCCACTGAGCCTGGCAAGAGCTGTCATTTTTAAAAATGACTGCCTTTATTGTTACTTGTCTCTTGCCTCCACTACTTCATCTTATTAATAGAGAGCACCTTTATTATAGTGTCTTGTCTTTTTTCCCTTTTAGGAATGGGAAGGGTCATTTATTTATTTATTTTAAAAAGAACATCTGCTTTTTCAAATCATGATGATGATGATGGTAATAACCATAGTGAACAGGCACCTCTTTAAGTGATTTACATATACTTGATCTCCTTTGATCATCACAACAATCCTATGAGGTGTAAGTACTATTTTACCCCTGTTTTCCAGATAAGGAGACTAATCCCAGAAGTGAAGTTTTGTTTAATGTGATATAGTGAGTAAGCGGTAGAGCCACAATTACATATACTAACTTGCTTTATTTATCTACTTCATTAATTAATTTTTTTTTCTGGTACCGGGAATCGAACTCATGACCTCGCACTTGCCAGGCAGGTGCTGTGCCATTGAAAATCCCCAGCCCTCATGTGTTAATTTTTGAACACTTTAAATCATAAGTTGGCTTTCCCTCTCTTACTGAGAACATATCTGTTTTTCTCCAATTTTTCCTTGCCCTAATCAACAGCATATTTAGGGAAAAATTTTTTTAGTCAAACCCAGTTAAAATCAGGAAGTACGTTTGCCACTGTTAAGTCACCTGATGATATAAAGTCAAATATTAATTTCGGTTATAGAAAGCAGGATGTGCAGTAGTTATGAGCGTGGGCTCTTAATTCATTGTACTGAAATTATGGTTCTACCAATTACATACTTAGAACAAGTAAGTGTCAATTTCCTCATCTGCAAACAGGATAGAAATTATGTTACATGGAGTTACTGGGTAAAAGAGATATTTAAGCACTTAGCACATGATACCTCTTTAGATACCTGTGGATGCAATAACAGAAAAAATCTCACTTCAAGTTGACTTAAGGAAATAAAGGAAGAAAATTCATTATCTAACATGACAGTAAGTGCAGAAGTAGGGCAGCTTTCAGGGCTAGCTGACTGCATAGGTTGAGAATGTCATCATCTAAAGCTGAGCATAGTGGTATGCACCTGTAGTCCCAGAGAGCTGGGAGGCTGAAGCTGGAGGGTTACTTGAGCCCAAGAGTTCCAGGGAAGCCTGGACAGCATAGCAGGACCTCACTGCAAGCAAGCAAGGAAGAAAGTGAGTATGGAAGGAAAGAACAAAAGGAAGGAAGGAAGGAAGCAAAGGAGGAAGAGGAAGGAAGAGAAGGAGAGAGAGGACGGAGGGAAAAAGGGAGGGAGAGACAGACAGACAGACAGAAGGAAAAAAAGAAAAAGAATGTCATCATCTATTGGTCCAGATTCTTTCCATCTCTCCACTCAGCTGTCTCCTAGATATTGGCTTTATCTTTGCATTGGCTCCCCTCAGAGTGCAAGATGGTTACAGAATTTTAGATATTAAATACAGGAAAGAGGTTATCATCTTCTCTTATTAGTAAGGAATCCTTTCCCCAAAGTCCTCCCACAAGATCTTCTTTCAAGTTCCCATTGCTAGAATTCCCACTTTAAACCAGGCAGCCATACGTGCCTGTTCCAGCTACTCGGAAGGCTGAGGCAAAAGTGTAACAATTTCAAACCCAGTCTGGGCAACTTAGCAAGACCCTCTCTCAAGTATAATAATTTTAAAAGGGCTGGCGATATAGCTCAGTGCAAAGGCACTGGGTACAATCCTGTACCCTCAAAAAAGTTGGGGGAGGGGGAAGATGTAGCTCAGCAGTGGAGTGCTTGACTAGCATGCCTTGGGTTCAGTCTCCAGCACTGCACAGCAAAACAACAGAAACAAAATTCCTATCTTAAATCAGTGGCAAAGAGAAATAGGGTTCACAAATTGCAATAAAGTCACTCTCTTCTGAGGTAGATGAGAGATGGGTGATCATTAAACAAGGTTCTACAGTCAAGAAGAAAAAAAAAGATGTTGGATGAGTTCTCAGCAGTGTCTCTTACAAAGTATTTTAAAAATGGGAACCTGTGTTAGTGTTTCAGTTCCACTGATCCTCTTTGATTAACCCTCCTGATTTGAGAATTTAATGGATTTCTCTTCAGTTTCCCAGTGGAATTTCCATTCACCAAAAGAACAATTTTCATTTGGTCATAGCTGTGGATAAAGAGTGAAGCCCACATTACTTACTTTTTTTTTTTTTTTTTTTTTAAGACAGGGTCTCGCTATGCAGTTCAGGCTGATCTTGAGCTCACTTTGTAGCCCAGGCTGATCTCAAACTCTCAACAATCCTCCAGCCTCAGCTTTCTGAGTGCTGGGATTACAGGTGTGCGCCACCATACCCAGCTACTTTTTTGTTTCTAAAGGTACTGAAAATGAGGCTAAATTGTACTGTGTCTTTTGACAAATCACCTAGCTTCAGTGGGTCTGAGTTTTCTCATTTGTGGAATAAGTTGGTTGCATTAGATTATCTCTTAACGGGGCTGGGGATTTAGCTCAGCAGCAAAGTGCCTGCCTGGCAAGTGCAAGGTTGTGAGTTCAATTCCCGGTACCGGAAAAAAAAAAAAGATTATCTCTTAACTTCCTTACATTTATATCCTAATTTACTTGTCCAGTATTGTGTGAGCAAATGTTTGTTGAATAAATGGAATTGGTTTAACCATCGTAGCTGTAAACGTGTGAATCATGATGCAGAACTTTCTTACTGATAGATCATGCTACTGTTGTGTAGGATAAGTTGTAGGTGTGCAATGATACTGAATCCTCTAAACTTCAGGAGACTGGAGAAGGCCTGGGGCAGCTGGCCTTCTCTGCCTGAAATCACTCTGGTCACCACCAGCCTCCTCTGTATATCCTAGTTGGCTATACAGACATGACCATTACTTTATGTTGTCATATCATGGAAACATTTGGGACACACTAAATTATGTTGAAGAATTACTGTCAAAAATGAAAAGGTTCTTGCCTCAGATCCCTAAAACCTAATTTTGAAGATTACTTTTTTCATTCCTTCCATTTAAAGCCCCTCCAGCTGCTGGGTGCTTTGGCACACATGGTAATCCCAGCACGCAGGAGGCTGAGACAGGAGGATCACTGCTAGTTTGAAATTAGGGTGCTCTATGTAGTAAGTTCAAGACCAGTCTGGACTATATAGTGAGATCCTGTCTCAAAAAAACAAACAAAACAGGCTGGGAATTTAGCTTAGCAGCACAGTGCCTGCCTGGCAAGCACAAGGTTGTGAGTTCAATTCCCGGTACTGGAAAAAAAACAAAAAATAAATAAATAATAAACAAACAAACAAAACAAGCTTTTCCAGCTTTTCCTTCTAAATCCAAATCTTGGGACTTTGCTTCACCACAAAAATTAATTACATGTGTGTCATGATTGTTTCTCATGAGCCACAAATAATTTGGGTTGATCTTTAGCAGTTTTGACAGTTGATTCTAGGAGAGTAACAATAAAGAAGAATACGAAGCTAACATTTGTGGTGCATTTACTAAGTACTTGGGGTTATTTTAGCCGTGATACATACCCATGAAGAGTTCCACGATAAAACTAACTATGGATATAGCCTGATGGCTCTTCACCTCTAGCCAGTACCCTTTTCAAAGAATGCAGAATAAAGTGCTTATTTTGGCATTTTGGAACATACGGAACTGGCTAGAAGGAGCAGGCAACTTCTGAGAAAGTTGGGTCCTTCTCTTCTCAGGAGTTTCTTGGTCCGATTTAGATCAGATTGACAAAAGGGTCACTACCAAACCAGGAGATGCTCTAGTTTGCAAGCTCTAGCCAGCTTCATGGTCTGGAATTATCCCCAATAAACCAGAGAGAAAATCACTACCAAATGTCACCAAAACATTACCAGTCCCAGGACAGATCTGAACTGTGTAATTGGACACCAGGTCCAGTACAGTAGAGCACCTATATTTTATATGATTGGTTTTTAGACCACAGGTATCTCACTAATTTTTTCTTAATTTAGAAAATGTATTTAATTCTCAAAAAACCCTATAAGGTAAGTCTGTGATTATTCCTATTTTACAGATGAGGAAACTAAGAAACAGAGACGTTAAATGACTCCCAAAGGCCACATGACTAACAGGAGCTCTGATCCATCCTCCTAATTTTTATATCAGATTGTGTTTTGCACATTCTAGGTTTGCAGGTTGGACATTATGTCCACCTCTGCAAGGTCATAAAGACAATAGAAGACATACTAGGCAAATGTCCAGGAGGCCCAAGTAGAGATTTCCCCATGTTTATGACTCCTACAGTTTCCTTTTCAAATGCTCAGTTGTTCTCTAGGCTAGTCTGATCCTGTACACCTAACTCAGTCTTTTATTTTGGGTGAATCTCAGTTGTTCTTTGTGCCTTAGTGTTTCCCCTTTGTAAAACAGGGTAAATCAGAGCTAGACATAGTGATACATACCTGTAATTTTAGCACTTTGGAGGTTGAAGCAAGCTTACTGACTTAGCAAGACTCTGTCTCACAATAAAAAAATAAAAAAGGGACCAGGCATGGTGGCACACACATGTAATCCTAGCATTGGGAGGCTGAGGCAAGAGAAACATTGCAAATTTGAGGCCAGCCTGGATTACATAGTGAGTTCAAGGTCAGCCTGAACTCTACATAGTGTGATCTGCCTCAAAAAACTGAAAAAAAGGAGGCTAGGGATGTATGTCAATGAGAGGCACTGGATTCAATCCCCAGTAATGGGGAAAAAATGTTTATACTGACTACAGCTGAAAGATAATATTGTGAATATATTTCATTAAAGTATGCTTTTTAAAATTAATTTTACTTTTTTTATTATACAGTGGCAACTAGAAAACTTAAATATATGGCTCACATTATATTTCCACTGAATAGTGCTGCTCACAATGATAATGGTGATTGAACATCTGTTTGTCTTTTCTGGTCCTCTGTTACCAGGGCAACAGGGAGGAAGCTGACAACCCAAATACGGGAATTGGTGCCTTCCGATTCATGTTGGAATCTAACAAGGGCAAGTCTATGTTGGAGTTCCAGGTACTGTTCCACCTACTCCCCTGGCTCTGATCACCTGGGTCAGCCTAATACCTTGTAACTCACTGATACTGAAAAGGAAAGGAAAGAAGGTTGTTAGAATATTTTTCAAAATCCAAATACCTTCCTTTCTCCAAGGGCATATTAGAGTTAATGATTAGAGATGCTTCTGCAGATACATTTTGTAAAAAGTTCTTCTCCATATCATTCTGATAGTCTCCTAATATAAAAATCATTGTCATGGTACTTCATATCTTCTTCCCCCAGGAGCTAATGACAGTATTTCAACTGCTGCACTGGAATGGCAGCCTTAAAGCCATGAGGGAAAGACAGTGTTCTCGGCAGGTAAGAGATCTTATGGCCTATGGGAATAGTGTGGAAAGACTTTTTTTTTTTTTTGGTCTTTTTGAGACAGGGTCTCACTGTGCAGTTCAGGTTGGCCTTGAGCTCACTTTGTAGCCCAGGCTGGTCTTGAACTCACAATGATCCTGCTGCTTTAGTCTCCCGAGTGCTGGGATTACAGGCATGTGCCACCACGGCCAGTGGAAGGACTACTTTGAGGTAGCTGTTATATTAGAAATAAGCAAGCATATGGTCATCTGGTTATAAATATTTAAAGCCTTAATTTCAATATTTAAAAGGGGCTAGGTGTGGTGGCACACACCTGTAACCCCAACACTTGGGAGGCTGAGGCAGGAGAATCACTGTGAGTATGTAACCCAGGGCAGCCTAAGTTACATAAGCAAGTTCAAGGTTAGTCTGAACTACATAGCAAGACTTTGTCTCCAAAAAAAAGTTTTTTTTTTAAGGGGCTCTCCACCCCAATAATCTTTCTTATTTAAATCTTCACTGGGATACTTTGCTTGCCATGCTTCCCTACCAGGGAGTTTCTTTTAAGAAGTTCCTTGTAAGAAAGCTGTTGAGCTGGGCGTGGTGGCGCAAGCCTGTAATCCTAGCACTTGGGAGGCTGAGGCAGGAGGATGGTTGCGAGTTCGAGACCAACCCGGGCTACAAAGTGAGCTCAAAGCCAGCCTGAACTGCATAGCGAGACCCCGTCTCAAAAAGACAAAAAATAAATAAATAAATAAAAGAAAGCTGTTGATTTCAGTTAGAACTCTGAGGCTTTGAGTACCTACTTCCAGTTGGATCAGTGTGGTATGACATGAACCTTTACCTTCTCAGTGATCTTCGCGTTCCCCTCCCCAACTAGGAGGTGTTGGCTCATTATTCACACCGGGCCCTGGATGATGATATTCGCCACCAAATGGCCTTGGACTGGGTGAGCCGGGAGCAGAGTGTGCCAGGGGCACTGTCTAGAGAGCTGGCCTCTACTGAACGGGAGCTGGATGAAGCTCGGCTGGCAGGCAAGGAGCTGCGCTTTCACAAGGAGAAGAAAGATATTCTCATGCTGGCTGCTGGGCAGTTGGGCAATATGCATTCCTCCAACTGCTAGGCACCTTTCCTCATGTTCCCCATCCTTGCCACACCCTTTTTGTATGTCTCCTTTCTAAGACTTAGGATGATTTCTGTATATAATTTCTCAATTTTATACTTTAAAAAATATATATGTATAACTTCTATACCTGGATTCCTATTTACTAAGAGATCCCTTTTCTAACTTCCAGTTTGGGGATGGTTTCAAATGAAACATCTCCATTCCACTTTACAAGAAAGAGTAGTCTGTCTCTAGAGCGTTGTTGGCTCTTACACTTCCAGACAAAGGCTCTAGTCATTTCAGCAGCACAGCCTAATTGACTAAGTGTTCATATGCTATTTCCTTCTTTTAAAAGAACAGTAGACTGGAGGAGGACTGGATGCCCCACCCTCAACTTCATTCTTGCTTTCTCTTGTACTCAAACAGGGTATGTGTAAGAAGCCTTTGGCTTTGGTTTATCTCAAGCTGGATCTGTGTGGTATCCTTTCTTTCCCCTCTAGTTCCTTACTTCTTCTTTGCCTCCAAAAGCTCCTTTATTTTGAGGCTTTCTTACCTTATTACACAGAAGATAGTAGAGCTGTGGTAAGAAATTCTTAAATTGCTCCTGAGAAGCTGCCTGGGAACAAGAGAATTCTAAACATAACTCATGGGGTTATTATCTAAGTTGCTTCTGGGGCTTATATACACCATTCCAGCATTCCAGACTGCTAGATGTACTCTACAATAAGAAGGGAATCAAGTTTGATGCTATCATTCAGTGTTCCCTTTTCACTTCTCCCCTGCTTGCTCAGCTTAATTAAGCCTCATATTTAAACCTTCCCACCCAGAGCTTTGTGGAGAGAAAACGCCCCGCACCACGCCCCATCATTTTGCTCTGTGGAAGCAATAGCTATTCTACACAGCAAGTAAGGGCCAAGGTCCTCTCACTTCCACTAAGTTGCTGCTGTCTACCCCTTTAGATGTATGTGTACCTTAGATTCTCGTCTGTTTCTTCCTTCCCTGTTCTTCACATTCATTATTTGAGCATGAGTTAGGAAAACTAGATGAGACTTTGGTTTTATGCAACTTCCTCAATGAAACTTTAGAAGACTGCAGGAAGGGAAAGAACCAATGATCTGCTATCTGTGTTTCTGATACGGTTGTCCTCTCCCACCTTTCTCTTGGGTGAAGTAAGAGAGAAATTATCTGCAGTAAAACTACAAAATTCTCTCTTGGAGAACTTTTTGGAGAATTATATGTAGTAAGGTATATTTTCCCCTTGTTTCTGTAAGTTCAGTGCACTTTCTAAACTGAGTTTGGGAAGTTTAATGCTCCTGCAGTTGGACTTTCCACTTAACAATGGCATTATTTGCTTTTAAAAGTAGAGTAAGAAAGAGACCATAATTCGCTGTTTGGAGCAAGATGAAAAGGAATTTTCTTGCTTTTGAAATCATCTGGTAACTGCTACATATGAGATCTGAAATAAGGAATCTATCCACAATTGTACTGGTGTTTAAAAGGGGCTCCCTTGATTGTCTAAACATCATCTTTGTATTCTATGGCACACATGTAGGATTGGAGTGGAGGATCCTACAGTAAATAATAGGTGCATCTATTTGTTTTTATTGATTGATACTTATAACCCAGAAATCATAAATCCTCCAGTTTCTCCTCTGCTTCTTTCTCTGGGAAGAAGTGTTAAAAAGTGTTAGTTGTGGGGAGAGTTGTCCTTGAACCTCCAAGGTTTATTATTTTTCTCAAATATCCAAGATCCCAAAGAACTTCAGAAAAACTGTTCCTTAATCTGTCTGCTTTTGGTGTTGATGATTTTACTTCTCTTTTTAGTACTTTTTATGTATTTTGTATGTATAATTTTGTACAATTAAAAATAGATTTTTGTCTAGTGAGCCAAAATGACTCTTTCTTGAGACCTATATATCACAGGAGCTCTATAATAGCGCTATTCATTTACTCATACATTAAATGAGAACTTTCTATTATATTTTGTGGGTGGAAGAAATAAGCTTGCTGGTGGCTAGGAAATGTCAGCCTGCCTCCCCTTCTCCAGACATTTAAGGAGCCTGGATTTTGTCTTTGGCCCCTTCTCCTCAGGCTCTACTCATCCCCACTGTGCTGGCTTAAAGTCCTCTACACGATTGTCAAATCTACTTCTTCCATAAGTTCTTCCAACTTATTTTGAGCTCTTGTATCAACACAGTATGATGGAAACATATAGTGAATGTTTAAATCTTAAAAACCTAGAGGGAAAAAAACCTATAGGAAGAGATACATTGCTATTAATCTCCCTCAAAACATTCCCTCTTCCTTCAAACACACCTGTCCCATCATTGTTACACTTTCTGAAGCAGTTCTGGAAGTCCTTTTTTATGAGTGTCATTAGTTGTGCTTTCATGACTGCTTCAGTGTCCTGAATCAATTCCAAATGTTTACCTTTCCTGGTCATTTTGACTTTGGGGAGGAACCAGGAGCCTCACAGTGCCAGATCTGGTGAATAAAGTTTTTACAAGCCTTTCTTGTCTTTGGATAGCACTGGGCAGCAGCCAGCGTTCACCATCGTTTTGATCATGACTCATAAAAACACTTGTGAAAAAAGACTACCAGAGCTTCAGAATGTGGCAAGGATGGCCGGGCATGCTGGCACACACCTGTAATCTCAGCACTAAGGAGGTTGAGCTAGGAGGATCGCTAAAAGTTCCCAGGCCATACTGGACTATATAGTTCAAAACCAGCCTGAGCTACATAGCAAGACTCTTTCTCAAAATAACAACAAAAAAATTGATTAAGGAAGTGGCAAGGATGATGGGATAAGTGTGCTTGAAAAAAGGTAAGGTATTTTGAGGAGGACTAATGGCAATATGACTTTTATTGTAATAAGTTTTTTAAATGAGCAAGGCATGGTGGTTCATGACTATAATCCTAGCACTCAGGACGCTGAGGCAGAAGGATTGCCATGAGTTCAAGGCCAGCCTGAACTACCTACTGAGACTTAGTCTCAAAAAAACCTCAAAATAAATAAATAAAATCTAAACAATCACAATATGTTTTTATCATCCCTCATATTTTTTCACATGTTGGACATTACTAACCATGTGACTGTGACAAAAGCACTGTGAATTCTCATATCTAAAATAAAACCCATTTCTCTGTACTCCTCTATGACTCCCTAAATCTGTTATTGGAATCACCTACCTATCTTAAGCCAGAAACTTTAAATCAGTTCTCAACCCTTCCCTACCTTTGTCCAGTTGCTTACTGTTGAGCTCACCTCTTATATAAACTCCCTAATCTGTTTTGTCCATTTTTACTGCTCTAGTTCAGTTCTTCCTAATATATGGACTGGACCACTGCAATGCTTCTTCTCTCTCTCTCTTTTTTTTTTTTTCGGTGCCAGGAATTGAACTCAGAACCTCACACTTGCCAGGCAGGTACTGTGCCACTGAGCTTCATCCCCAGCCCCTTAACTAGTTTTTGCATTCATTTTTAATATTCTCCATGTTATGCCTTCTTAAAATATTCATGATTGTCATTCCCTTGCTTAAACTTTCATTGGGTATTTTTATCTTTAGCAGTATTTTCCAAAGCTTTATATATAAACCATTGGTGTTAACTGAAGTGATTTTAGGTGATAGGTGTCACTTTTTAATAATTATGCTTTTGCCAGGCATGGTGGCACAAGCCTGTAATCCCAGCACTCAGGAGGCTGAGGCGGGAGGATCATTGCGAGTTTGAGACAAGCCTGGGCTACAAAGTGAGCTCAAGGCCAGCCTGAACTGCACAGTAAGACCCTGTCTCAAAAAGAAAAAAAAAAAAAAAAAAAAAAAAAAAAAGTTATGCTTTCATTTGAATTTGTGGTAGAAGAGTATTGATTTCCATTTGTAGTAGTAGTATTAAATTTTCCATTTAGTGCAAATTTATGTTTAAGAAATTGGTCTAAGCTAGGCATGGTTTTACATACTTATATAAGCCCAGAACACTGGAAGACTGAGGCAAAAGGATCACAAATTAAAGCTCAGTCTGGGCAATTTAGTAATTTGGCCTGTCTCAAAACAAAATATAAAAAAGTCTGAGGTTGTAGCTCAGTGCAAACTGAGTTTAGTCCTCGGTACTGAAAAAAAGAGAAGAAGGAGGAGAAAGAGGAGCAGGAGGAGAAAGAAGAAAAGGAAAGAAAGAAAAAAATGTAGTCAACATTAGACAAATCTAATAAGGGGGCTGTTTGCAAATGTTAAAATCATGAATACTCAAAATATTTAGAGTTTGTTTTTTAATTTTTATTAGTAAATGTTCACAATATCAAAATATTTGGAAGTAAAGAAAAGTCTTGTTGGTAGGGTAAATTAGCATGGCCACTGGACCCTAAACTATATTTCCAGATTTATTTGCCAGTCACATAACATCAGGCATACAGCATTTCTAGTTATTGTGATAGTCATTTATTCAGAAGTATTTACCAAATGTACTGTGAACTTGGCACTTGTCTAACCTTTGGGGCTATGGTTGTTAAAAAAAAAAAAATCTCTGCTGTAAGGATTACATTATAAGGGAGGGGGAGACCAGACAATAAACAAGTTAGAAAGTAAACAAGGTAAGTAAAGATTCTATGGAGGAAATAGAGTGAAGGATAGGAGGGTAGTGAAGATCCCTTCATGTGACAGTAGTATTAAGACTTAACGGATGAGACTGAGCCAGCTGTATGAAAACCTCTTTCCCTATGTGTTCCAGGCTGACCTTCAACTCAATTTGTAGCCCAGGCTGGCCTTGAACTTGAGATCTGCCTGCCTCAGCCTCCTTAGTGCTAGGATTACAGGTGTGACCCACCATACCCACCCAGAAAGGATTTTAGTAATATGTAAGATCACATTATCTTCAGTGGAGAATGAATTAGTGTCTCCTACTCTCATTATACTTGCTTTGTCTGTAAAACTATTCCTCCTCAGACCTAGTTCAAAAGGCAAGTCTTCCCTATCCCAGAAACTTACTTGGTGTTGCCACTGCACTTTATGGAAGCAATTATCAAATTACATTTCCGTAGTGTAATGATACCATCATTCTGAGTGTTGATAATGCGATTATCCTTTTACTTCCTACACTTCCTCTAACATTAGACACACATAGGCATCGTAACTATTTGATTAGCCCACAGCCCACCATCGTTGAAGATTTACATCACGATTGCAGAATTTGGGGGCAATATGGGTGTTGCCCAACTCATAGGCGTGTTTTTTTGTTTGTTTTTGTTTTTGTTTTTTGAGACATGGTCTCGCTGTGTAGTCCAGGGTGGTCTTGAACTCACTATGTAGCCCAGGCCAGCCTTGAATTCATGGAGATCCTCCTGCCTCAGCTCCCCCTAGTGCTGGATTACAGGCAGTGCTGGAATTACAGGTGTGCCCCATCACACCAGATTCAATTCACAGGATTTTAAAAACATGAAACATCTGTACCAGCCCGAAAGAACAGAAAGCCGCTTTTTAAAGGGCGGACTCCCCCAACTCCCAGTTCCTAGTGGTAAGGCGTTTGAGATTTATTTTTTAAAAAGTTGCGTCTGTCTCACCAATCGAACTCCAAAGGAAATTAGGTCGTTAGTTTCCTTAAAAGTGAACCAGCAGCGCTGACTGCATTCCCCACCCCCGGTCTTGGGGCTGAACCCTTCCCAGCTGAACTTTTTTTAAAATACTTTTATCGTAGGTGGAGTTGCCTCCCTCGGAACACAGTACCAGGAAGCGTAGACATTTTGAGATTTAAAAAAAAAACCAAAACCTTAACTTCCATGTCCAGTTTGAAATGAAGATAGAAAGCAGTCCTCTAACAAGGAAATCAGGCCGGGTTTCACTGCGAGTTACTTCTTCAGAGCTGCCACAGGCAATTAAGGGAAAACCCTTAACTCCGCCCACTCTCCTGGTTTATCCCTCCCAGCACGGCCACTAGCAGCTCGCGACCTGCTCAACATGGCTACAGAAGCACTTCCGGCATCTTTCTTTAAATAGGCCCGCCTTCATTGCGTATTTTCACTGCGTCAAAGGCGGGACTTAGACTTACCCTTTGATTGGTCAGTTTCACTGGCGACCTTTCCCCTCTGCGACAGCTTGTTGAGGTGCTAGTCTCTAAGCGGCACAGACGGGAGTTCGTACGAAGGCAAGATGGCGGATGTGCTGGATCTTCACGAGGCCGGGGGCGAGGATTTCGCCATGGATGAGGATGGGGACGGTGAGGACAGTGGAGGCGGCTACGGGAAGCGGGGAAGGTGCGAGAGAATAGCGTAATAGGAAAAATTTCTCCGAGCGGGTGGATGGGAGCCGTGGAACTGGGCTCGGTTAGAGACTCCGCCCCCTTTGGAAGGACTAGGGGCGGGACCAGGAAGGGACTGAGCTGAAAGCGAAGGATACGTTTTCTGATAGTGTTTTGGGAAAGAGGCAATTGTTAAAAATAGCTGGCGTGGTGGCACAGCCTGTAATCCCAGCATTGGGTGGCCGAGGCAGGTTGATCTCAAGTTCGAGCCCAGGCTGGGCAATTTAGCGAGACCCTTTCTCAAAAAAGGTGGGGGGCGTTGGGAATATAGCTCAGTTCCAAGATCATGGGTCTAAACCCCAGTACTGGAAGAAATATATATATTTTCAGCAAAGTATGGTGGCACACACCTGTAATCCCAGCTATTCGGAAAGCTGAAGCAGGAAATCGAAAGTTGAGGCTAGCCAAGGCAATTTAGCAAGACCTTGTCGCAACATGTAAAGAACTGGGGATATAGCTCAATGGTAGAGTGTTCCCGGGTTCAATCCTCAGTATCATCCAAACCGGGAAAAAAAGACTCGTGTTTGTTACTTGTTCTTTGCTTTTTTGGGATTCCAGAGAGCATCCACAAGTTGAAAGAAAAAGCAAAGAAACGGAAGGGCCGTGGCTTTGGTTCTGGTGAGTGTGGAGAAAATAGGGGAGAATGGTCTGGTAGGGAGGGAGCTGTGAATTTTAGAGTGCGCTCTCAACTTATGGGGAACAGTGGGAGAAAGGAAGTTTTTGGTGATCTGGTGTATGTTCCTTGTAGAAGAGGGATCCCGAGCACGGATGCGTGAGGATTATGACAGTGTGGAGCAGGATGGTGACGAACCTGGACCACAGCGCTGTGAGTGAAATAGAATCTGTGAGGATCTCTGTCTTTGGGCAGTAAAATTACAAGACCAGTAAAAGTTAATCTAGGAGGAATGGGATCAGAGATGACTAGTCGGGAGTCTGCACACACTGTACTCTTGCATCCTGCTAGAAGTTTTTCTCATGTGCTCAGTTAACTACCCTCCCTTCTCCAACAGCTGTCGAAGGCTGGATTCTCTTTGTCACTGGAGTCCACGAGGAGGCCACTGAAGAAGACATCCACGACAAATTCGCAGAATATGGGGAAATAAAAAACATCCATTTGAACCTGGACAGGCGTACAGGATACCTGAAGGTATCTGAAGTGACATTTAGTTGCCTTCCTCCCCCCATAGTCCTTACACAGCATTGGTGGTTGTCCTGTTTGCTGTGATTGGCTAGGAACAGGTGAAATAAGATGACACTGAAAACTGATTTTTGTTAGACAGAGGAAAGAGACAAATAAAACAGACACTGTATGTGCAGCAGGGGTATATGATTGATGTACATTCGTTTCATAAAGTTTGTAGGTTTTTCTGTTTATGCTTTTAGATTTGAGGATGGGGGTACTGGGTCCTTGGTGATACAGGAGGGTTTGATATCTTATCTTTTCACTTGCCCCAGGGGTATACTCTAGTTGAGTATGAAACATACAAAGAGGCCCAGGCTGCTATGGAGGGACTTAATGGCCAGGATTTGATGGGACAGCCAATCAGCGTGGACTGGTGTTTTGTTCGAGGACCACCCAAGGGCAAGAGAAGGTAAAGTGGAGAGGGTAAACACTGTGTTGGTAAAGGGGATGTGAGTAAAGCAGAACAAGGACATTGTATTATATCCCTCTGATGGAGTTCCTGCCCTCTTTACTTTTCCTCAGAGGTGGCCGAAGACGCAGCAGGAGTCCAGACAGGAGACGGCGCTGATAGTTCCTCTGTTGTCCAGGTGGTCTCTCCATGCCATTTGGCCGTGCAGCCTTGGAGAAATACAGCTGGGGTGGAACTCTGTGTTTGTATTTAATCTCTTACCCCTGTAGTGTTTCTTTTGAGTTATTAATAAATGTTCCACTTTTGTTTTCTATATTGAAAGTTACTTTTTTGTTCTAACATTAAAAGCTCTGAAACACTATTTACAGTAAGGCAGTATGGGTTATTGTGAAGATACTGCATTCTATGAATTTGCATTAGACATAGTCCAGGTCTCAGGGTTAAAGTACATCTTCTGCTCAGTATTTCTTATTCTTTTTTTTGAGGCAGAGTTTTGCTGTACAGTTCAGGCTGTCCTTAAACTCACAGCGATTCTTCTGCCTCAGCCTCCTGAGTGCTGGGATTACAGGCATGTGCCACCAACTCCCAGCTAGTATTTCTTCTTGATAATTCAAAAAGCAAAGTTAACAAATGTTTTAGGGTATTAGAGAGTCGCCCTTCTGTACTCATAGTCTGTTGTAAGCAAATGGATGTTACAGGAATGCCTCTCTTTTTTACATACATTTGTTTTTATTTCCAGCTGCTTTGGGGCTTGAGTCTCCCGTCAGGACATCCTCTGAGGCCCTCCTGTGTGGAGCAATCTAGACTAAGTTCTTTGTGCCCTCTTCCACAGCCAAGGGTGAAGGCCCCATAGAGTAGAGAATCCAGAGGAGCATTGAGGAGGCCAAAGAGGCAAAAGATACGGCTAAGGCTGGGAAGGACCAGGACCACCATAGACCCAGTAGGTAATAAGATGGACAGCAGAGCACGAAGGTCAGCAAGATAAGGAGGGCCAGTCTCAGGGCCCGAGACAAACATGGGGGCGAGTGTCTAAGGAGTGGCAAAGGTTAAATTCACCGGCAGGGGCTGGGAATTTAGAAAATACGTCCAGATTTAGAGCTACTCAGCTACTGAACTAAGTATAGGGTGACTTGACGGAGTGGCAGAAGCAGTGAGGAGCTCCCCACCTACAAGGAGAATGCTGTAAACCCTTCCCAACCTAGGACTATATAATCCCCTCCCCATAGGCATAATGAGAGATGTTGGGAGAAGAGGCTGATTAAAATGCACTAGGTAGTTCCCAGGTCTAAGACTTAATGGTACTTAGAGGAGAATATGATTACATTTCTCACTAATCCTTGCCCATTTTTCTCAATTTAGCTACAGGTAATTTAGAACTGAAGGTATTCAGAAAGTCACCTCTGGCTCGCATTGCACTTTTGCTTGGTGACTAAGAGCTGTGAGACTAATGAGTGATGCTAGAAGCAGCAGCTGTGTGGGTACACTTAAGGCCTGGGAATTAGTCTCACCACGGCTCCTCTTGCTGGCTGGGCACAGACACACTGAGGACATAAGGCTACAGCAGACAGTCATGGTGCTCAGTGGCAGCAGAAAATGAATAGGTTCTAGGTGGTCTCTTGCTGTCGAGCCTTAAAGCTGCCTTTGGTGACACACTGAAAGGGAGTGGGCCAGCTCGACCAACAGTATGGAACAGGAACCGCTGGAGTGGATTTGAGGACTATTAGAACTGGCTTCTGCATCCTCCAAAGTGCCTGTTTATGTCACTGTCTCTTCCCAATTTGTCCTTGAGTCCATGTGGCTGTGCAGTGCCACTTCATTTATTTTCAGCTTTTTGAGATAAGGTCTCACTAAATAGTTCAGGCTGGCTTTGAACTTTTGCCTCAGCAGACTGAATTCTGGGGTTACAGGCATTTGCTGCCACACCTGGCTCATAGTACTACTTTAAAAGATGAGCAGTGTATTTTGAAAATGGGTATTTTCCTCTCTGGGTCGAATATGGTGCAAAGAATGAAGTTTGTTGAATCCTAGAATTTAAAAAAAACCCTGCCTTCTCAGATTTTGACATTATATTTTATTTTAAAAATGATGTCTCCACTATTTCATTTACTGCTTTCTTTTTTTTTTTTTTTTTTTTTGGCGACAAGGTCTCACTATGCAGTTCATGCTAACCTTGAGCTCACTTTGTAGCCCAGGCTGGCCTCGAATGCGCAACAAACCTCCTGCCTCAGCCTCCTGAGTGCTGGGGTTACAGGTATGAGCCGCCACGCCCAGCTTTTCCTTCACATCTTCAGTTGAAATGATTTTCCTGGTATGCCTGGTAAATAATACGGGGGAAAATATTGTATAAAATAGGCGCTGTTAAAATTTCAGACCCTCTGAGCAACTACTTTGAAGATAACAATACACAATTAGCTCTTGTTACTCTACTATTGTTTTGAAGTTTTGTATCATTGTTTTGATTGTTTTTTTCTCTTTAAAAATTTTTTTCAGGCCATTTTGCAGCCACTCCAGAAATGACCTTTAGTAATGGTATTATGTACAGTAACTATAATGGTAGAATAATAAAATTTCAAATGCTGTTGGATGCCCCTTTCCTGGTTTGTTACATTGCTGGGTTTTTTGGATTGAATCAGGAGCATTTTTCAACGTGGAGATTAGATAAGAGTGGTGTGGTTCTAGTAAGGCAGATTAAGTCACTATTAATTTGGTAAAAGGTAAACCAGTTGGGTGTCAGATTCCTAGATAATCTGTGGCATTTGGGAAAGTTAGACACGAGAGACTGAAGAAAGGTGAATACGAACTTGGCAATATGATCAGGCTACTCTTGAGTTAGTTGGGCAGTAGACTTTCCTTTTCACCTATTTTGTGTCCATGTAATCTGGATGTTTATTTTTGTTTTTGTATTATGTCTAGAAGTACTTGAGAACTGTGAGGAGTATAAAAATAGTTAAAAGCCCCTGGACTTACAGTTTGGTGCATAACCTTGCATCTATCTCCTTTTCCATTTTATATTTAACTTATCCACCTATAGTAGGAACTGTCCTTTCAAATAGTGCTAATTTAGAAACTTGAGCCTACAAAAATAAGTTTTTCTAGGGGTATAGCTTGGTAATAAAGTGCTTGCGTAAATGTTTGATGCCCTGGGTTCAATACCCAGTTTCACAAAAAAAAAAAAAAAGAATAAGAAGTAATTTCTTACTATTCCTGATACTCCTTTGTCACCCTTAAATCAGGCCAGAATATTTTTATAATTGACAGTAATATTTTAAATACAGTTACAACCTATGGCAATGCAGAATCTATCCAAAAAGTCACTAATTGGGAACCAAAAATATGTCACCTTTTGCACAGATACTTGTTAGGACCAGTTTGCCACTGAGACCTACAGAGGTAGTAATTACTATCAGATAATAATGCCAGGCTGTAAGAAAAGATCATGAATTTAAATAACTTAGACAAAGTCATAAGTTAGTGATATAGCCTACACTTGAACAAAAAAAATACTAAGTCAAATAATGCAACAGGGCTGGGGATTTAGCTCAGCGGCAAAAGCGCCTGCCTGGCAAGCGCAAG
>NW_004955568.1:169635-185301 GCF_000276665.1 Chinchilla lanigera
AACTGTGATAAATACCACACTGTGGCAAAAGGTTTTATGTTTTTCACTTGGATTGTTAGAGGTCCTGTTTATAACGCTGATAGAAGTAATATATATAATAAATATTTTATTATAAATATATATTTTCTCTTTTTTAGATGGGAGTCTCACTAAATCACCAAATTGCCCTAGCTGGGCCCAAGCCTGGAATCCTCCTGCCTTAGCCTCCCAGAGGGCTGGAATTACAGGCATATTCCACTTTGCTTGGCTATACTGAGAGTTTTGATAGTTAAATTTATGGGGTTTTTGATTTGGTTTGGTTTGGGAGACAAGAGTCTCACTATGCAGTTCAGTCTGGTTTTGAACTCACTATGTAGCCCAGGCTGGTCTTGAACTCACTGCAGTTCTCCTGGTTCAGCCTCCAGAGTGCTGGGATTACAGGCATGCGCCACCACACCTAGTGATAGTTAAATTTCTAACGGGATTTAAGGATCAAATCTTAAATCATTGACTATAATGCATTATTATTCCACAGACTGAAATTATAGATCCTTCTTCGCTTCCTTCCAGACATAATCCTAATCCTGATGTCTCAAAATACATTGCTCTATGTTGGTAATATTTGGGGTTTTTTTTTTTGTCTTTTTGAGACAGGGTCTCGCTATGCAGTTCAGGCTGGCCTTGAGCTTACTTTGTAGCCCAGGCTGGTCTTGAACTCACAACGATCCTCCTGCCTCAGCCTCCTGAGTGCTGGGGTGTGCGCCACTACGCCTGGCCGTTGGCTTTTTTAAATTATGCTACAATTTGCTTTTTTTCTAGACTTCTAGCTCCTTTTCACCGGAGAGGTTTGATTAACTAGCATTAAAGTTCAGATACTCCTTTGTTTCCAGTTTTAACTCCCATTCTACAATAAAGTCAGAATAAAAAATACAAAGCTGATTATGTCACTCTTCACCTCTTACCTTAGTGTGGCTCCAGCGCTCTCAAGGTAAAATACATGCTTAATATCTGGGCTCTGCCCTGCCGTTTCCTTCCCTGCTCATTAGTCGCCATCTCCTAGCTTTCAGCTTCAGTAATAAGGTTGCTGCCTGCAACCCTCTGTCCTGCCCAGCATTCCTCCTGCTTTAACTTCTTTTACACCTTTCTGTATTTCAAGAATCAGATTTTAACATCTCTGGAAAGCTTTACCTGATGCCAAGAGTGAGTCAGTCATCCTTCATTGTTTCTTAATGCCTTACCTTTAGCATAACACTTTGACCTCAAATAATACTCTGCCTAGTTTGTCTCCTGCACTAGTCTGCACATTTCTTGAATGCAGGGCTTTGCTGCTCTCTCCTTAGCATTTGAGTGTACCTGGGGAGGACTCACGTTATTTTTTATTTTGTTTGTTTGTTTGTTTTTTTGTTTTTCTCCGGTACCGGGAACGAAACTCACGACCTTGTGCTTGCCAGGCAGGCACTTTGCCACTGAGCTAAATCCCCAGCCCCTTCACGTTATTTTTTAAATCGATAAATAAAAGTGCCACAAAGCTTTAACCAAAGCCCCTTTACTCTCTTATTAAAAGCCCATCTTTCCTTCCAGCCCTACAGTCTTTCTGCACCAATCTCCTGAAGGTAGGACTGGGAAGATGCAGAGATGGAAGCCACACACAGTAAAGCAAATCTAAAGGAAGCAGCACAGAAAATAGGGTGCTGTTGTAAATGACGTGCAAATGATCTTAACTTGCCCAAGAGATGGCAGAGGCACCCGCTTGGGATTGATTTTTGGCAAATGGTGGCTAACCATACTGACTCCCCAGACTCATTTTTTTTTTTTAGATAGGTAATTTTTAAAATTTTTCTCACAAAAAGACAACTGGAACAAATAAATATAAAATGGTACATATGTCATACTTATCAATGGCCAAATACACATTTTCTTGGTAGTCCCCACAGAATAAACTAATGGAACTTTCAGAAGCGTACACATCCTACCCACCTCCTACCATCTTTAAAAAAAAGTCAACTCTTAATTCTCCACAATTTTTAACAATGAATTCTCAAGTACTCAAGACTAAGGTTATCAAGACATCTAAATCAGTAAATTTAAAAAAATATGTATTCTCTCTCTCATAATATGACATTACCCAGAAACTCCAACTAATGAGTATTCTTATACCTTTTCAGGTCTTACACTTTGCATGAGGCCTATTCTGTTTAAATCTGCATGGCAAATAAAACAGCTGAATAGTATGCATATCTTCCACACATTCCCAAGAAAAAACATTAAGTGTATTTAATATACACTGAACAACAAATGCCCATTTCCTCTACTTGGAGGTAATGCAAAAGATAGACAAATACAAAAACTATTTGTGACCAAATTTAGCTAATAAGATATATCCTGCCTATTTGGCTCACAATAATATACCAAAGTTGGAGCAAGGATGAATATCCAAATGTATTTTTTCACTAAAATTTATCTTCAAATTAATACCTAAAAAGCTTTGCTATTACTTTCAATTAAATGTTCTTTTTAAATAATTTTTCCATCATTTCAAGTCAAATAAAAGCATTTTTTTTTTCCTTTCTGCTCTTTAAAAAATTATTTTTAAAAATCTTCAAATAATTTCTTAGTGGGTACTTACATAATTTTCCACTTTATAAAGAATATCCAGAGGGGCTGGGGATTTAGCTCAGCGGCAAAGCGCCTGCCTGGCAAGGCAAGGTCGTGAGTTCGGTTCCCGGTACCGAAGAAAAACCAAAAAACCAAAAAAAAAATAAAAATAAAAATAAAAAAAAAAAGAATATCCAGAATGGCAGAAAAGAATATAAAATGTTTAAAGGGTCATCTTAGAATAACTAAGTAGATTTGAAATTTTCTTTTGTATGTTTTATGTACTGCCCAGGCCAGTCTGAAGAACATCTACAGATGGAGGAGAGCTCTGACGTCGGATAAACCATGCTCATACGCTCCTGTGCACACAAGGCCTTGAATTCTCCAAAGCATTAGGTTTTTCTAGTTCTATATCTGAACCTTTCTTTGTATTTCAAAGCTAATTTAAAGTTAGAAGGTAAATACATTTTTAAAATTTTGTGGGTGAGTATCATTAAACTATGAGATCAACTTCCTCGGTGATAAGTCAAAACTCCAGAAATGTGGCTATATGTCACAAAGCCCCAAGCGAAGAGCCACGGTGTCAACATGCATGATTGGGAGTCCTATAAAAGTCACAAAGCATTGGAATTCAATGAATTAAATTAAACTCTTCCCAGTAAGAGACAGTGTTTCATGATGGATGCAGATTCTGTTTGCTGTCCATAAGATGTACACACATCACTCCTGCTACAGACTCACTTTGTGATAATTTAGAAGTACAAATTTCACTTCAGAAAATACAAAGGTGGAGTATGAATTTGAAGATACACAGTACAAACAGGAGTTAAATGGAACCTGCCTGCAACAATCTTTTATTATTCCTTTAAGGGTACATAAAATCTGCACACAAACAAAGCATTAATTCTCATAATAAAAAATACTCCCCTAGCCAGGGGGTCCAGTCAGATTCGGTAGTGAGTGTATGTTGTATCACATTCTATTCCACAGGTATGCTTTCTTTTGAGCCTGCAGGGTTAAGCTAGGCTTTTTCTGGAAATGCTAGCTTCTCACGAACTGCCTCCTTTATTGGTAAATACTGTGATATTTCATTAGGTTCCGTGAAGAGGGAAGGTGGAACATGAGTTAAATTAGCAATTTTGCTTTCTCGTGAAGTATATTCGAGTAACATATAGTTCTTGTCAGCCTCATGGTAAACCCTTGTGTCGTTCATTCTGATAAGCACCCCATCAATTCTCAAGAGAAACCGCAACAGCAGAAAAAAGCTAGAAGGCATTACTCTAATTTTCACACTCAAGCTTGAAACTCCATGATCATGAAGTTCATCCTCAAAGAGAACTTCAAAGAATTTCATCTGTTTTCTGGCTTTCAGTTCCTCTGTATCTATATGATCTGTTGTAGGTGTAACTTCTCCACATCCGCTGACTTCATGATGCGGGTCTTGGCCGCCGTCACCTTCCCGGGCCCGAGGGAGAAGTTCTCGTGGCTGCTCTGGAAGCCGTGGATCGAGCGCCAGCTGCGCGCTCCCCAGACTTATAATTCTGTAACCAAATTCCTGTCCAGCCCAAGCCTGGGTCCCGACAAGTCACTCACCTGGGCCCAGGCAAGCAGGAAACTAAAAACTAAGTCCCCAGGCCGCCCTCAGAAGTTTCCTTCCACCTGAGCCAGTCCGAGAGGGTTGAGTACCGCCGCCTGGCGGTCGAGCCCGAGGACCCCTGGCAGGGAAGCTGCAGCGCACACGGCCAGTAGTTTCCGGAACATGAGGGTTCGACATGCGATGTCCGCAACCAGCTACTGAACAGTAATATTCCAGGTAGCATCTAAGGGCATCACCACAACAGTGGTCAGTAAATCCGCAGCGGCTAAGTGGGCGAAGAGTCGCCGGGCCGGAGAGGGACGCAGGTGGCTGGTCGCGGCCGTGTCACTGACCACAGCACGGCCAGGTTCCCTCCAGCAGAAGAAAAGAAGAGCACAATGGTCACTCCTACTCGGACCCTGGCTGCAGCTGAGACGGTGGGCAGCTCGGAGCCCTCCC
The DNA here is from genome assembly GCF_000276665.1 of Chinchilla lanigera. NCBI lineage: Eukaryota > Metazoa > Chordata > Mammalia > Rodentia > Chinchillidae > Chinchilla > Chinchilla lanigera. Next base: position 174,245 of record NW_004955568.1, read on the forward strand.
CCTCCACTCCGGATCCCGCCCAGGCCGCCTCCCCCACCGCGGGCCCCGGCGGGGTGCAGCTGCCCGCACACGCGCTGGCCTAGAAGGGCGGAGTGGGGAGGGCGAACGGTGGTGTGCAGCGGTTAGCTTCGGCCGCTGATTCTTCGCTTTTCTTTTAACGTTTGAAGCTGGTCATTGCAAATTTCTCCCACTAAAGTCTCTGTAGACTCTCCGGCTATGCTGGAGAAGGTCACCAAACAGAAATCTGGTGCTAATCATGCCCCTTTCCCTTGCATATTAGTCTGGGCTTCGGGTTTCAACTGCTTCAGACTCGCTTAGTGCCTAGACTCCGAGGTTCAACCCAAGCGTGTGCGCGTGTGCGTGCGTGTGCGCGGGCGCGTGCGCGTGTCCGCGGGCGCCCGGTGCTCGGAGGGGCGCGCCCTAGGCGAACGCTGCCCAGCTTCCTGCTGCGCTTTCTTGCTCCGCCCCTGCAGGCCCCGCCTTTACTCTTGAATATTTAAAGCAGAAGAGCCTGCTGGAGGTGTGCTTAGGAGAGACTGTTTTATAAGGGGATTCTCTGACGGAGATTCACGTACAGTAACACGAGAATGCAGATCCAAAGACAAGCGCTTCGAGTCCTGAAACTCCGCTTTCTGGGCTGGCTCCACACAGTTTCTTTCCGATGCTGTTTGTCCCTCGCGAGGCACCGTTGGTTCGCCTAGTAGGCGTGACTAGGGGCTGGAAGTAGGGCGGGAGCGGGGCCGTGGAGGCACGGCCGCCGCTGTCATGGACGCCTGGGTCCGCTTCAGTTCCCAGAGCCAGGCTCGGGAGCGGCTGTGTAGGTGCGGCCCGAGGAGGGACGGGAGGGGGATGGGCAGCCAAAGGTTCTGGTGAGGCGAGGTTCAGCAGGGCTACGGGGGTCCAAAAGGGTCAACTCTGGCTACGGCGGCCCGTGCGGACTTTGAGGAGCACGGTAGTGAAGAGATGATTGTTTTCTGCTCACGGGAAAGATGGAGAAACTGAGGCATGAGTGGACTAACGGGGAGGCCAGTTAAGGTTCCTGTGCCTACATAAATTCAGCAGTTTCCTCGCTGGGCGGTGTGGAGTGAGGCGCGATTCCTCCGCGGCGCATAGCGATCTGGACTTTTTGCCCAGAGCTGAGAAGCTCTCAGCGTCCTTTCCCCGCATTCTGCGGTCACCTGCGCGCAGCTCAGCCTCCGCACGCTTTTGGTCTCCGGCCAGCTGGAGGGCCTCAGTTTCTTAGTTCACCCTCCGGCCGTACCTCTCTCCTGCACGTCGTGGACGTGCGCGGCCGCGCTTGTGACGGAACCTTGCTGCCCTCGCTGGCCCCCTTATTCCTAGTCATTGTCAGATTTCTTACTTTGTGCTCCCCACTCCCAGCAGACGCTATAGGTTCTTTTTTTCATGCCTGTTCCTTTCCCAGGCCTGGAGGAGGAACGACGAGATATGGGCATGCAGAGGAGGAGAGAGAAAATCCAGCCTTGTGTTTTGGAGGGCGGTTTTGAAGGGGGAGGTTAGGGAGGCCGCCACCATATTCTGCCTGTCGTCTCCTGCAGGGCCGCCCAGTATGCGTGCTCCCTTCTTGGCCATGCACTGCAGAGACGTGGGGCCAGTCCTGAGTTACAGAAACGGATTCAGCAACTGGAGGGTCACCTGAGCCTTGGAAGAAAACGTAAGTAACTGTACCCCAGCCTTTCTTCCCTTCCCCCTATTCTTCCCTTTTCCTGTTTTTTCCTCTTCTACCAGTTCTTTTCCCTCATTTGGTTCTGTACTTATCCTCTGCATGTCTCCAGTTAAGATAAGAGAGCAGGTATAAGGAAGTAATAGATGATTGGAAAGAATGGGGCATGTTTGAGAAAGCTTAAACTGGGATAAAAATTGGAATTTGAAGTACAGTACTCTGGGAAGCTGAGATGGGAGGCTTGAGTCCAGGCTGGACAACTTAGTGATTAGCAAGAATTCGTCTCAAAATAAAAATAAAAATGTTTAAAAGGGCTGGGAGCTGGGTATGATGGCACACACCTGTAATCCCAGCACTGGGGAGGCTGAGGCAGGAGAATTGCTGAAAGTTCAAAAACAGCCTGTACTACTTAGTAAGACCTTGTCTCAAACACAAAAACAAAACAAAACAAAAACCAGGCTGGGGATGTAGCTCGTTTGAAGACCTTGAATTCAATTCCCAGTACCCCAAAAAATTTAAAATAAATTTTAAAAATTTGAAGCAAAAAAGAATGAACTGTTTCTACTTTTTTTGTTTATTTGCTTGCATGTTACTATTACTTGTTTCACTTTCACCGTCTTGCCTTCTCTTTTTTTGTATCTTGCTCTCTGCCTTTCTACTTCCAATTCCTTGCTTTCTCTTGTGAATCTCCACAAGTTCTACGCCTGGGCAACTCAGCAGATGCTCTCGAGTCAGCCAAAAGAGCTGTGCACCTATCAGATGTTGTCCTGAGATTCTGCATCACTGTTAGTCACCTCAATCGAGCCTTGTACTTCGCATGTGACAATGTCCTATGGGCTGGAAAGTCTGGACTAGCTCCCCATGTGGATCAGGAGAAGTGGGTGCAACGCTCATTCAGGTTTGTTGCTTTTTTTTTTTTTTGAGACAGGGTCTTGCTTTGTAGTGCAGTCCGGCCTTAAGTTTACTATGTAGCTCAGCCTGGCCTTGCACTCACACTCACAGTGATTTCCTGAGTGCTGGGATTACAGGCATGTGCCACCATGCCTGGGTTCAGGTTTGTTATCCTTTTATCCTACAAGACCTTATGTAGCCCCCATACTCTACAGCTTGCCTTTTATGAGAGAAAGATCTCTCAGGTTCTTCCCAGAGTATATAGTTGGCCATCTGTTTTTTTGGCTCCACATTCATGGATTCAACCAACCACAGATTGAAAATATTGGGGGGAAAATTGCATCTGTGTTGAACACGTATAGACGTTTTTCTTCTCTTTATTCCTTAGTATAGTAAACAACCCTTTATAGCATTTATATTGTGTTAGGTATTATAAGTAATATAGAGATGTTTTAAAGTATACAAGAGTATATATGTAGGTAATATGCAATTACTATACTATTTTATATAAAGGATTTAAGCACCTGGATTTTGGTAAGATTTGGGTATACATCAGAGTCTCGGAACCAATACCCTATGAAGACCAAGAAGAAACTATATATGTGAAGCAATTCTTTAATTCCAGTCCGCATTTAGATCTTAATCAGAGAATAATGAATGGGGTAGATGGAAGGCACATGCCCTTCCGTAGTGAATGACTAAGATTAGACATGATACTACTTTCTTTCTGCTTCTATGTATACCACAGGTATTCCCCCTCCCCACTTGTTTGTTTATTCATTCAAAAGATTTTTGTAAGAGATGGGCCTCAATATGTTGCCCAGGCTATCCCAAACTCTTGGGCTTAATCAGTCCTCCTATCTCAGCTTCCCAAGTAGTTGGGACTATTTGCAAGGGCCGGCACCATTCCACTCAGCTTTTCCATTAACATTTATTAGGTATACTTACTATGAGCTAGGGGATAAAGCAAAGAGCTAAACAGATATGATGTCTACTCCCAAGAGGCTTCCACTCTAGTGGGGGAGTGAAATATTAAAACAGATAACTACTCAAATATGGAAAACCACAGGTCTTTATAAGAGGATAATGACAAGAGGAGCTAATTTAGAATAAAGTCATGGGGGCTGGGGATTTAGCTCAGCGGCACAGCGCCTGCCTGGCAAGCGCGAGGTCGTGAGTTCAATTCGCGGTACCGGAAAAAAAAAAAACAACAAAAAAAGAAACTATGAATTATTAGCCAGGTGTGGTGGCGCATGCCTGTAATCCCAGCACTTGGGAGGCTGAGGCAGAAGGATCATTGTGAGTTCAAGACCAGCCTGGGCTACAAAGTAAGCTCAAGGCCAGCCTGAACTGCATAGCGAGACCCTGTCTCAAAAAAAAAAAAAAAAAAAAAAAAAAAAGAATGAAGTCATGGAAGAAGTCTTTGAGAAAGTAATATTTTAGTTCACACCTGAAATAGTAGTTAGACAATACAGAGAGTAATAGATAAGACCTTTCCAAACAGAACATAGCACATTCTAAGGTTTTGAACCAAGAAAGACTTCAGGCAATTAGAAAAGTAGAAAGAAAGCCAGTGTGATGGATGGTATTGATGAGTATGGGGGATACATTCAAATTTGAAAGACAGAGACCAAATCATTTATGTGGAGCCTTTTAGGCAATGGTAAGATTTTTGTTTGTTTGTTTTGTTTAAATTTTATTTTTAATACAGTAGGACATTATTAAAGGGTTCTATCCAGGGACATAACACGATTCAAATTGTATTTAAAGAACATCTGTCTTGTACTGGGGATGTAGCTCAGCGGTAGAGCACCTGCCTAGCACAAGAGGAGCTCTGGTTCAATCCACACCAGCATGGCAAAAATAACTCCAAAACCCAAAGAACAAAAACAAGAACATCTGTCTTGCTGTGATGTCCTGTGGAAAATGGATTGCAGTGGGGCAAGACAGGAGTTGCCCTAAGCTTAGACTGAGGGGGTGGAAAAATCTATGATTTAGGAGTAAAATTCTATGGCCTTGAATTTCCCTCCAGTTCCATATCTGCACATTTAATGAACCACATACAGAAAACATTCTAAAAAAAATTGGATCTGCACTGAATATGTGTAGACTTTTTTTGGTCATTATTCCTTGAACAATATAGTATAACAGCTATTCACATAACATTTATATCATATAAGTATTACCAGTAATCTAGAGATGATTTAAAATATATTAAATGATATGCATAGGTTATATGAAAATACTATGCCATTTTATGTGCAGGAGTTGAGCATCTGTAGATTTTGGTATTTGTGGAGAGAAGAGTTCAAGAAATGGTCCCCCTCAGATACCAGTGTCAACTGTACAGATTACTTGTGTTTGGTTTTTGTTTCCCTATGATTTTCTTTGTACTTTTCATTATATTACCATCTTTCTATTTCTATTTTTGCCTTATTTTTCTCTTTATCTTTCTCAGTGAGTTACAACTATAGCACAGTTTATGATGTATGAGGGCTGGGAGATGGCAGCATAGCTGGAGTGGTATGAAAAAGCAACTTCCCCAGAAGAGTCTATATGCTATATTTATTTGTTTTATTCAAAAATATTTATTGAAGGGCCAGGGTTATAGCTCAGTGACACAGCATGTGCCTGGAAAGCACAAGGTCTTGAGTTCTATTTCTAGTACCAAAAAAAAATTATTGAACTCTTACTATGTGGCAGGCATTGGTTTAGATATAGAGAAACAGTGGTTAAAGTTCCTATGAAATTTACATTGTAACAAGAAGGGACAGTAAGTAAGAATATCAAATGTGGCAAGTGCTATGCAGAAAATTGAAACAGACTTATGTGGTAGAGAGTAAATAGTTTACTCTCTTAAATTGAGGGATCATGGAAGGCTTCTCTGAAGAAATGACATTTAAATTCAGACTTGAAGAACAAAAAAGAGCCAGCCATGTACTAAGTAATGCAAATGCTCTTAAGGTAAGAAAAAGTTTGATAGGATCAAAATGTAGAAAGAAACCAATATGGTTGGAGCATAGTGATTGAGAGAAGGAATGGTACGAGACAAAGTTAGAGAGGTAAGGGCCAGATGATGTTGAGTCTGGAAGCCTGTCTAAGGTATATAGTTGCTCTTCTAAATGTGATATGAAGGAAACCCTGGTAAGTTTTAAAACCAGGAGTAATAATGAGATTTATTTTGTGGTAGCTCCTTTATGAAATTAAATTATTGGGGATGGGAGCAAAATGGGCTACAGAGACACCAGTTAAATGGCAAAAGCAGTAGTCCAGGCAAGAAGTAATAACTGCTTAAACTATGGTGTTGGAGAGCAGTAGAGAAATATAACTGGCTTCAGGATATTTTGGAAGTAGGACAACTTATTGATTACCAACCACGATTGTAAGAGTAAATTAAAAATAGAAGCGTAGGGGCTGAAGTTTTAACTCAGTGGTAGAACTTTTCCAGATGTGTAAGGCCCTGGGTTTGATCCTCGGCACTGAAAGCAATAGCAACACAGATTTTGTACTTAAGGAATTTATAATTAACATATAGCAGTTATTTAACACTTTAAAAAATTTTGTTTTTCTTAGAGAATTGCATTTAGCTGAGCGTGGTGGCACATGCCTGAATCTCAGCAGTTGGGAGGCTGAGGAAGAGGATCACCATGAATTCAAGGCCAGCCTGGGCTGTACAGTGAGCTCAAGGCCAGCCTAAAATACATAGTGAGACCTTGTGTCAAAAAAACCGAACAAGGGCTGGGGATTTAGCTCAGCGGCAAAAGCGCCTGCCTGGCAAGCGCAAGGTCGTGAGTTCGGTTCCTGGTACCGGAGAAAAACCAAAAAAACCGAACAAACAAAAAAAGAGTTGAATTTAGGTGATTTGTAATGTATATGAGTCTCTTGAACAACTGAAATGTGTTCTTTCAAAACAAGTTTGCATTATGGGTCAAGTTGAATCTGATGTATGTTAAGGGGCTACCTTAGAAGTGAACTTTGAAGTTGATGTTGGAAGATTTCACGATGCTTATGAATTTTAAGCCAGGATTTTAAGGTGCACACATACACACATATTAGTTACAGAAAGGTAGGAGGACTTTTTTTCATTCTTATTGGGGTATAATTGACAATTAGAAACTGTATATATTTATGGAGTATAGTGTAACATTTTATATATGTACCATTGTAAAGTGATCAACACAAGCTAGTTAACCAATTTATCACTTCACAGTTGCCTTTTTTTTAAATGGTGAGAATACTTACAAGTATACCATCCAGTATTGTGAACTATAGTCACCATGCTGTGTGTTAGATCTCCAGGATTTACGCATTTTTGCATATCTTAAACTTTGTGCCCTTTGACCAATATCTTCTTCTTTCGCTCACCCCCCAGTTCCTGGCAATCATCTCTTCTATTCTGTGCTTCTATGAATTAGGTTTTTTAAAGCCCACATATAAGATCATGTTGTATTTGTCTGTGTCTGGCTTATTTCACCTAGCATAACGTCTTCAAGGAAGGACATATTTTCCCCTTTTGGTTTTGGAGACAGGGTCTCACTCTCCAGAGACCCAGGTCGGCCTTAGACTTGCAGTTCTTCTTCCTCGGTCTCCTGAGTGCTAGGATTACACGGGCATATGGCACCATGCCTGGTGTCTTGGTTGTTTCATCACTGAGACAGAGTACCTGACACCCACAGATTAAAGGAGGAGAAATTTACTTAGGTTCCAGTTTCAGTCCACAGTCATTTGGCTCCAAGGCAGGATGGCATGGCACAGGGACGTGGAAGAACAGCTACTTACCTCATGGTGGACAGGAAGAAGAGAGTGAGAAGGAAGAAGCTGGAAAGGGAGATAAACCCTCCTAGGCTGTACTGCCAGTGACCGCCTCTTCTGACCAGACCCTACTTCCTAACAAGCCAGCCATAAGCCCCCGTAATCCCATCACCTTCCGAAGGCCTCACCTATGGCTTTTGGGGGACATCTAGATATAAGCCATAGCACCTGGTAAGGGAAGACATTTCTTTTCTTCCGTCTTTCTGAGATAGGGTCTTGCTATGCAGCTCAGGCTGGCCTTGATCTTACTTTGTAGCCCAGGCTGGTCTTTTTTTTTTTTCCCCAGACTGGTCTTAAACTTGCAACAATCCTCCTGCCTCAGCCTCCCAAGTGCTGGAACTACAGGCATGCGCCACCAGGCTCAGTGCAGGAAGACATTTCTAGTAGTTGGTTATAGTATTCATTTGTGATGTTCTAATATGTACTCCTTGTACTACATGGAAAAAAATTTTAAGTATTATGTTGTAATGTTAAGGTTTATATGCCTTGTTTAACTCTTCTGCTCTGTGTATCTCAGGTACTATCTCTTTTCCCTCATCATGAATTTGAGCCGTGATGCTTATGAAATTCGCTTACTCATGGAACAAGAGTCTTCAGCTTGTAACCGGAGACTGAAGGGCTCTGGAGGAGGAGTCCTAGGAGGACTTGAAACTGGAGGATCTGGAGGACCAGGAACTCCCGGAAGAGGCCTGCCTCAACTGGCTCTGAAGCTTCGGCTCCAAGTCCTGCTCTTGGCTCGGGTCCTTCAAGGTCATCCCCCACTTCTGCTGGATGTGGTCAAAAATGCCTGTGATCTCTTCATTCCACTGGACAAATTAGGCCTCTGGCGCTGTGGCCCTGGGATTGTGGGGCTTTGTGGCCTTGTGTCCTCCATCCTGTCAATTCTCACCCTAATCTATCCCTGGTTAAGACTCAAGCCTTGACACTCTGGTACAGGATAAAGAGGGGACCTGAACTGGTGAAATGAAATTTGAGATCATCTCCCATGCACTAGCCTCATTCTAATTCTACTTCTTGATTAGTTAAAATCCTGAATTTAGGGGTTTAGGGAGGAGACTTGGGGAAGATGAGGCAAAGATAGATGACTTGTCAATAGAGTGATTCTGATACCCAGATATGCCTAAGCTTTTATTCTTTTTCTCTTTCATTGTCTGAATCTCTCTTGACTCTATTTTATAATCCCAAGTCTATTTAAGATACTTCTTGCTTTATCTGCACAGTCCCCTGTCTAGAAATTAAATGGAGATCCTTTTTGGTAGAGATCCTTTTTGGTAACATTTGATTTGTAAGACTCTGCCTTCTTTTTTTCTCCAGAGGGTGCTTGTGACAAATTATTTTTCTCCTTCAGACTCCAAATCATAATTTTTTATTGTTGTTTATTGATACAGGGCCTCACTATGCAGCCCAGGCTGGCCTCAACTCAAGTGATCTTCCTGCCTCAGCCTCCTGAGTGCTGGGATTATAAATGTGTGCCACCATGCCTGGCATAAATTGTAATTTTTAAAACTTCATGTTCCAGTGAACCCTTTCTTTGTGTTTCTGCACCACAGGTTGTTTAATGCTTCCTCTTCCATCCTCATATCTACCTCACCAACCTCTCTTGTGATCTGGCCCTTACCCTTCCCTGTACTCACACCTTCAGATTTCTGCTTACCCTTTGATTTCAGAGCTTTGTTCCCTAGCTGGTTCTTCTTTACCTATCCAGATTGATGCTGTGTCTGGCATCCTGCTGTAAGTACTGTACAATGATTCTGTGTAAATAGCTGTGGCCCATGTCCACAATGGAGAGCAAGCCTCCCAGGTCAGCAAATTAAAGATCAGTTTGCTCACTGACATTTGGTCTGGTCCTTCATGTTCTCATCATTTGAGGTCCTTATTCATGTCACTGTGGTTTGAGTTTTTCATGGGATTATCTGCTGACATCCCCCACAGATTTTTGTAGGGCACCTGTAGTGTGCAGGGCAAAATATTAAATAGTGAACATACAAAATCTAAGAAACAAACAAATAAAAAAAAAGCTAAGAAGCTTCATGATCCCCAAGTCCTTTGAGAAATTAGAAATGTACAGCCTCGTGGCATTGGGAGAGGGATGGTCTAATGCTAAAGTGTAAAATTAAACTAACAGAAAACACACCTAACACCAACTGATAGATGCGGTCCCTGCAAAAGCTGTAACACCACAAACAGCATAGGCTGAGCCACAAGCAGGATCAAGTGGACTGGGGCTGTTAAGGCTTGGTTTGCACACTTGGGGGATAATACCACTGCCATCAGCTCTTTGATTTTGCATATCCCAGCTTGAGATAAATAAGGTTAGGAAGTGGAAAACAATCTTTCTCTCACTCCTACTCTCTGTTCCAAATTTGAGGAAAGCATTGTTAAGTGGGCAACAAAGAAGAAAAGCAGCAGAAATGGTCAGATGGCCAGGCATGGTGGCACATGCCTGTAATCCCAGCACTTGGGAGGCTGAGGTAGGACAATTTGCATGAGTTCAAGGCCAGCCTGGGCTACATACTGTGTTCAAGGCCAGCCTTAACTATGGGGCTAGACCCTGTATCAAAATAAAAAAGGTCCAAAATTGTGTCCTCTTTGGATATTGAGATGAGGCCTCCAGGGGGCAGCACCGAGGCAGATGGCTAACTTTAAGATCTCTCAGTCCTCCTCTCCTTGGTCTGGGGCTCCCCACGGTTTCCCACCAGCACTCCTCCCATTCCTTCCAACTTTATTTTTAGCTGCCAGTGGGAGGGGGCAGGATTGGAGAGAAAGTAAAGAAAACAGAAAAGGAAAGGGATAGAGGCACAGAGGACTTCTCACACAGGACAGAACGACCAGGCATGGAGCTTTCCCTCTTCCCTCACCTGTTCTTGCCCCTGGTGTATCTGGCAGGTGAGGGAAGTTAACTTGTTGGTTTCTGGGGGGAATGGAGATTGTGTGGAATTGACACTGCTGAGGTTAAACTTTGGGGGATTTAGGGCAGGAGGTAAATACTGCTTCTACATTTCATGTGTGTGAATATATTCTTATGTTCCCACATATGACTACTTCAGTATGAAGACTGGCAGGGGCTAAAGCTGTCTAGGGCCTTGTGTAAGATTTGCACCTAATCTAAAACCTTTATCCTAAACAAGGTAGGAAGGAGGAGGCAGAAAAGAAACATGATATGATCTTCCACGTGGCTCGTCTGATCCCTGGTACCTCGTTCTCTTCTCCCTACCCTTGGCAGTCCCTGGGGCATGAGGCATAACTGCCTTACTATGTGTGTGGTCAGAATTCTGGCTTTATATAACCAGTGAGCAACAGTTCTTGGTCATACAGCCCTGCCAGCTTCCTGGATGCAAAAAGGCTCCCACACAGAACATTTTTCTGAAAGCAAGAAGTTTAGGTTAGAGCTATAGCCATTTGCATGGTTGTTGGTGGGGTAGCCTGAGAGGGAGTTGCTTAAAAGTAAGGAACAAGACACAAATTTGGGAAGAGAACCATGGGAGGGACAGAAGGCCTGAAATTTTTCCTTGCCAGTGCCCTGTAATCTTTGTTTCCTAAAATACCAGTTTTGATTTTAAGGGAATTGGGGTCAGAAAGACATGGTTGAGTGCTTTTTGAGTGGGCCAAAGTTTGAGGAAACCATGGAGGTAAGCAAGGGGCTTACCCTTCAGCTTGAGAAGGTAAATGTGAT